>NW_009260172.1:467529-495361 GCF_000687185.1 Egretta garzetta
AAGACGTTGCATTGCTGGAACATGTCCAGAGGAGAGCAACCAAGCTGGTGAGGGGTCTGGAACACAAGTCATATGAGGGGCAGCTGAGGGAACTGGGGTTATTTAGTCTGGAGAAGAGGAGGCTGAGGGGAGACCTGATCGCCCTCTGCAACTACCTGAAAGGAGGCTGTAGTGAGGTGGGGGTCAGCCTCTTCTCCCTGGTAGCAGATGATAGGACGAGGGGGAATGGTTTGAAGCTGCGCCAGGGCAGGTTTAGGCTAGATATTAGGAAAAACTTCTTCACCGAAAGGGTTGTCAGGCTCTGGAATGGGCTGCCCAGGGAGGTGGTAGAGTCCTCCTCCCTGGAGGTATTTAAAAGAAGGATAGATGAGGTGCTTAGGGACATGGTTTAGTGGTGGGATGTCAGGATTAGGTTAAAGGTTGGACTCGATGATCTCAAAGGTCTTTTCCAACCAAAGTGATTCTATGATTCTATGATTCTTCATGTGTACCGCAGAACAGCAGGCATTTCAAGATGCTCTGGTTTCTAGGTGTTTAAAGTATTTGGCTTGTCTTTTTCCAAGCTTGACTGATTATGGATACCAGCCATACATATCTTACAGAAAGCTGTTGGCATCTGTGTTCTGTGTTACTGTTTGCAAGTCAGTTCTTGAAGGCATTTTTTTTTTTCTCTTGGAGAGAGTAGCCACAGCAGGAACTTTGTGCACAGGAAGGTGTAGATTTTGTTTAGTAGGTGCAAAAAGTGTTTCCACTACTAGACACTTTTGGTTCCTGCACAGAGAAGTTCAACAGCACTAGCCCTGCACAGTCCTTAAAAGCAGCCTCTGAGAGTGCAGGGTCTGCAAGATTGGGGGGAAAAATACTTCCTTGTACATAAAAAATAAATTGAGCCCTTTTCCCATAACAAGAACCAAACCATCTTTTTCAGCTGTGACTTCATGGCATCACCTTTGCTATCCTCCTTACCCACATCCTATCTTTCCCATGCTTCAGAGCACAGGTTATGACCTAGATGCAGGCCATGAGCAGCAAAGTGCAGTGTGCATGGTAGAGGCAGTATCAAATCAGCTGCTCCACAGTAATGTCTGGTGAAGACTCATCCCTTTGAAGGACCTCCTATATGCAAATAGAAACCTGCACTTGGACAGTTAGTTACAACAGATCAATACACGTAATAGCTTAATGAGGAAGTAAGTCAATTAGTCCCCCTTCCACATCAAATTGATTGTTCAGGCCCACTGGGACTCCAGTGGTGCAGGACTATGTGTTGTAAGGCTAGTCCTGGTGCAGCTTGTGCTTACCTGAGCACAAAAATTGGAGGTCCCCACTGACTGGAAGCTAGCCAACATTATTCCAATCTACAAGAAGGGCATGAGCAAAGACCAGGAAACTACAGACCTGTTAGCCTAACTCCAGAATTATGGAGAAGATCACACTGGGTGCTATTGAAAGGCATTTAAAGAACAATGCAATCATCAGGCACAGTCAACTTGGGTTCACAAAGGGAAAGTCCTGTCTAATTTGATATCCTTCTAATGATAAAGGTGCACGCCTAGTGAGCAAAGGGAAGGCAGTGGATGTAGCTTTTGATACTCTGCGATGAGCAGGTTCACAGTATGCTGAATGAAGAACTGGCTGAAGGCAGAGCTCAAAGGGTTGTATTGAATGGGGCTACATCGGGCTAGCAACCGATCACCAGCGGTGTTCCTCAGGGCTCAGTCCCAGGGCCAGTTCTGTTCAATATATTTATCAACAATCTAGATGCAGGTGTTGAATGCACCATTAGCATGTTTGCTGACAATACCAAACTGGGAAATGCCGTTGACTCTCTGCAGGGACAAGAGGCCTTGCAGAGGGATCTGCAGAGATTGAAGCGTTGGGCAATCATCCGTGGCATGAAATTCAACAAGAACAAATGCCAGATTCTGCACCTGGGACAGAGAAACACTGGGCGCAAGTCGAAACTGGGAGAGGAGTGGCTGGAGAGCAGCCCTGCAGAAAGGGACCTGGCAGTGCTGGTCGGCAGCAGGCTTCAACATGAGTCAGCGGTGTGCCCTGGCAGCCAAGAGGGCAAACCCCATCCTGGGGTACATCAAACATGGTATGACCAGCCAGTCAAAAGGGGTGATTATCCCACTGTATTTAGTGTTGGTGAGGACACACCTTGAGAGCTGTGTGCAGTTCTGGGCCCCACCATTTAAGAAGTTTGTGAAGGTCCTTGACTGTGTCCAGAGGAGGGCAACAAAGCTGGTGGAAGGGCTGGAAGGCATGTCCTGTGAGGAGCGGCCAAGGGCTCTGGGTTTGTCTAGTTTGGAGAAAGGAAGGCTGAGGGGCGACCTCATTGCTCTCTACAGCTTCCTGAGAAGGGGAAGTGGAGAGGGAGGCGCTGAGCTCTTTTCCCTGGTATCCAGTGATAGGACGCATGGGAACAGTTCAAAGCTGCGCCAAGAGGGCGGTCAAACACTGGAACAGGCTTCCTAGAGAGGTGGTCGATGCCCCAAGGCTGTCAGTGTTGAAGAGGCATTTTTGACAATGTCCTTAATAATATGCTTTAACTTTTGGTCAGTGTTAAAGTGATCAGGTGGTAGGTCCCTTCCAACTGGAACCAATATATTCTATTCTAAAATTGTACCTGTATATGAATTACATTCAGTAGGGCTTTTCAGGTAGCCTGTATTCTGGTCTCCTATTTAAAATCTCTGTTGAAATTAAATCCTCAAGATTCCTCATGTCCTAGGCCAAATAAAACACCCTTTGTAAGGGTCTGGCGTCACATTTTCCACAGTTAGTAAAATCTTCATCCTCCGGTGTATGTCTCCATCTCACTGAGTGGGTAGCACCGTGAGACTTTCATCTGACTCCCACGTTCATCTCTGTCACTGAAGTTTCGTCTTTATGCATCTGTCCTTTGACAGTTAGTTCTAACATGCTGTCCCATTTTGGATCATGGTCTGACTATGTACCTCTCAGGCACTTATTATCTTTCTGATAATTTACCTTTCATTTGCTATTTTTCTCTTGTTCTTTTAAGGACATTTAAAATTATATTTCAAATAATTCTTAGTATTTATTCTCCTAATTCAAGCCTACTGTTTCAATGGTGTTCAAGTCATTCGAGTTCTCTATAAATTCTCAGTATGCAAAAATCTCTTTTAGTGCTGTCTTTAGATTAATTTACGCTGCTGCTTTCTCCCTCCTCCAGAGCACTGATGATGTTAAAAGAGAATGGGTCTTTACTAATCTTTTTCAGTACACACCTTCCCCACAGTTAACACAGCCATCTATTATCTTTGTTAAATGTCTTTTTCGTCATTTGCTTTTCATCTAACTGCTGACAACCACACTGATGTGAACACATGCTTCAGACAAAAATTTTTAGGGTGTCCCATATCAAAATTTTGCCATAATAAACTTGTCTCACTTGTTTTATAAGTTAAATTTTAATAGTTCATTATTTATTGTTTCTTGAATATTAATTCCTTGTGAAGAATCAACTCACCCAGCAGCAACACAGTCAGAAAAGATTGTATTGAATCCTAAGGTCCTAAACGAAGTATTACAAACCTAGATGCAGCATTATAGGCTCAAATAAGTTTTACACAGGCTTTGGAAAACAGTTCAGAGAAAGAAACTCCATACTACCAGCCATCAGTGAGCCAGAGGAACACTAAAGATTTAAGTCACTGAGGAAAACACTGCATGTTTCTCTATGCTTATGAGCTAGCAAAGAGCAATTGCTGTCAATACCGGCTTCAAAATAAAACCATGGTGATTCTAAGGCATCAACAGATTCCTCCTTAGAAGTATTGCACAGAGTGGTTGAAGCTAGCATTATCTCGTTAAGTTCAGTGTTTTCCGAACTTGTTTAAAGCTGGATAAAAGAAAGCACAGCTAGTGAAAAACAAGAAAGCTGGTGAACACAATGAAGAAGAAGAGCTAGTGAAAAATTAGATTGTTGAAACAAGCGTCTAAAGCCCAAAGCATTTTGTGGGGAAAAGCTGAGGAGCCTGAGAACCCTTAGTGAAAGCGAAGTGAAGGAAGTGAAAGAGCTGAGAGTTGATGTGAAAGATGCCAGTGCTTTCTCTGAGCATAATGAAGAGTTTGGAGGAGATAATTGGGTACAGTACCAAATAATGTTTTAAAAAGAATGTGTTCTAGTAACAGAATCTTCCCTCCTTTCCTCCCTCCCTGCCCCACCTTGGTTTCTAATATACCAAGTAGAATTGATGCTGATGGTGCACTGGAAGGTGGCTGGCTGAGCATTTTTCACGAATTTCAGTGAGAGGATGGGGAATATTCAGCAAGTGAAAAAGCCCAGTGGAGACTTAGACATTCAAGTACTGAAAGGATTAACCTGAGTCCATAAAACATGGGAAGAACATTCTGTAGGAGTGGAAAACTTAAACTTGGAAGAGAGTTGAGATTTAAATGTGCAGGAAACAAAATCATCAATCTGTGAGAAGACCCCTGGAGTACCCTGTAAATGAGTACAACTTACTTACATCTTCAAATACAGAAATGAAATATTTTGAAGGACAGGAAGAAGTTTAGGAAGCTGGAGGAGATATGTAAGTCTGCAGGCTGTAAGTCTGCATATGCTGTGGGAAGAGTTGTACAGTATTTTCATAGAATCCACAGAGCCACACTGAAAGCTGTAGAAGGGAGTTCAACAAGCTCATGAATTCTTTAAAGAAGTCAGATTTCATCTGCGTGTGGCCAAAGCCCTTACTTTCTGGCATTGTTACTACAACCCTTGATTTTTGACGGTATCTCAGATTCCTCAGGTACCCATGAGTACTTTTCTCTATGCCAAATACACAAGGATGGAAACATCTGAAATAAGTGTGAAAGTTGTTTCCTAAGGTGTGGCGATGCATTGTGGAAAGTGGAGATGTAACACCATATATCCAAATCTGTGCCACAGGACTGTGCCTGGCCACCCAATAAATTGTCTGTTCAGTGGCTTGCCAGAAAGCATCATGCAATCCACCTCTTCCCTCAGAGTAACATGAATGGCTGGATCTTCCCCCACATCAGCAGCATTGTGGGGACCAAGATTATTGCCTCTGGCATAAGCAACCTCAGTTTACAAGTAAAGCAGAGACTGTTTAATTACCTTGGAAACGTGGAAAGCTAACTTCTTTTCGCTGTTCTCTCTCAATTTTTTCCTGTGATGTGCTGCCCAAATGGCATTCTTTGCAATACTTGTGTGCCTCACTGCTTGCATCTAACAGGTGGAACAATTTGATCTTGGTAAACAATTATTTTTGCTGGTGCACAAGAGAAGAACACAGTCTAGCTCCCTGAGCAGTGCTAACTGTACAGCAAGAACAGAAGCAAAAGCAGCAAGAATTATTTTAGTCAATCAAGTCAGCAGATGTGATACATGGAAGAAATCTGCTGGGCAAGACAACATGATTTAACACAGGGAATTTTCTAAGCATAACTTAATTTAAAAGGCAAAGGAAAGGTTGGTCTCTCACTGTTATGCATGGAAGAGAGGGGAACAGTATCCAGCCTCCAACAGGAGGAAGGCTGAAGGAGCCCGTGACTGCACACTTGTTAAGGTGGAAAGCTAGACAGGCATATGTGCGAGTTATATGTGCAATCTCTATACACATGTATGTGCCCACACGTGTCTAACTGCCATCTATATAAAAGTATGGTAAGCAGGTCTGTGCATATGTTGACCTACAAATGAATGTGCACACGCTCAGACCAGATGTAGCATGAACGTTTTCAACCTGTTCATATGTGATCAAACTTGTGGAGGCTGCTGCCATTGCCCTACCTGTATGCTCTGGTGCTTACCGCTCCTTCTACGTGTATGAGCACACCCTGTGTGTGCTCTGTGGGAAATACATTCCAGAGGATGCTGTTTGTGGTGAAACCCTTAAGCAGTTATTTCCCTGTTTCTTTGACTCCAAGTCTTTTCCCCATTTGCACAAACCTGGAGATAGATACAAACTTCTTTGACCCCCATCAATCACAAAACAGCTCAGAGGTGCTTTTCTGAAAATACACAATATCTGCAGTTTATTTTTCAGTTTGGTATGAGGGGGCAGGGGTTGTTCAAGCATGGGCTTTTTTCTTAGACATGCATCCCATGGACGACTCAGGGCAGAGAGTCTCTAGTCCTTCACCAGGCGGTAGATGTGATGCTGGGCACCATGGTCACTAGTTGACACCTCAAAAACATATGCTATGCACAGCAAGGTCTCCTGTGTGTCCCTGTTTGTCACAACCTAGACAGAAAAGGAGAAAAAGCTGAGATGGCAACTGCTGTTTCTCTGCTTACATATTCCAACACATTTAACATAGAGCAAAATTTCAGTAATAGGCAAAGAACAGAGAAGCATAAGAATAATACACAGCTAGGCCACCACAACCCCCAATCTATGTGCCCACACCACCAAGCAAAGCACTTTTGCAGCATCAGGACCACAATGCAGTGAAGAGACAGGGAGGTGAGCAGAGTCCACTGTGGAGAAAAGAAAGCTGTGACCAAGTAGTGACCACATAAGTGGAAGCAGGTCCATTAGGTCCTCTACTCCCCACCGTCTGGTCTTGCAGATTTTAGCAGAGAGAAGGTGTTTCACAGAAAATCTCTTTTTGCTCTGTTTGTTGGGTATAGAGAGGCCACATCCTGTGGCACATCCAATCCTGCTCACATGTGTTGATATATCACAGCCATGAACAGTTCCTTCCCTCCATCTGCTCCTACTTGTCAGTGGTGGACACAGACCACGAGGATTATGTAGTATAAGTCATTTTACAGGAGACTTACAGGTTTGACTCCATTATGCCTCCCATCTCATACACTGTAGATGTCAGAAGGATGGCTGCTACACTCATGCATTCTTACAGAGGTCCTTTTTTTCTATGGTTCCCCCAGGAACCTTAGCTTCTCTGCAATGTGACTCAGTGTCAGCAGCATGGTGATGGAACAGTGTTGTCCTAGTTTCAGAAGCATGCACTGCCTACACTACATGGCAGAAACAAGTGAAATGTTGCACCCAGAGCTCCCAGCTCAGCTTCCCTCTCTCTGTCGCTGCACAACTTTGCACATTGTTGTCATCTGAGTTTGTGCCATACCTAAAGTTTCAAGCAGTTCTCCCCTGCTGGAGAAGATACATTTTTATCGGCACTAGCACCAACTCAACTGCAGAAGAAAAATATACCAGCTGGAGGCTTGAACTGTACCAAAGCCCAACCATTCTTGTGAAAACAGAAAGAAAATAGCTGTTTTCAAACTTGCTTATTAATTTTAGCAGCCTGTTTTTGGTCTATTCTGTTTCCCTACTTCATGATGGGGTTTGCAGCTGAACTAACCCTTCTCCTTTCTTCTGCAGGCCATTGCGAATTATACACATTCATATATATACAGAGAGAGAGAGAGATACACACACACACCAACATCCAGGTTGGTAGCTGAGGACTAGCAGCATGCCTTGCATTAAGCATGACCATTTTTCAGCTCAACAGTGGGGAGTGGGGGGTGGAAAATGCTGAGCCTGCTGCTCAGGGAGCAGGACTGCAAGGCAATATATAAAAGGCTGTGCCAGCACCCACAGGAGATGTCTCTCTGTGACAGGAGGCAAGGGAAGGACATGAGATTACTCAAAACATAAAGCCCCAGAGGAAGTGTAACTGTATGACAACTTTGTTCATAAAATTTATAGCAAGCACTGGCCTGACTGAGGAATGAAACATGCAGAAAGCAGTTAGTGTTCCTCAGCATGGATTACAGCACACAGACCTTCCATCTCTCTGTCCCTGCCCCCTTCATGCTTTTGCTCATCCAAAAAAATCTCTTAACATTTATACTCCTATTTTCTTCCAGATGCTAAAAATGAGTACAAAAGTAAAGCCTCCTAAAGGCCTGTGAGGTATATTATTAACCTTGTGTGAGGTTAATAATGTGTGTGGTTTATAGGTCAGGTACCTGAGTCACAGAGAAGTGAAATCAGTTGCCTGAAGTCCCACAAGATCTCGAGGATGAAATGAAGACCACTTGATTTCCATTCTTTCATACAGCCTCTAGCATCTCTTCTACTTACCCAACCTCAGGTTCTCTGGGTGAAGATCTGTGACATGTCTTGTAGAGGCGAGCACAGAACTTGGTCCATTAGGAAAATCCACCTTTTAAGCTGTCTTTGCCCTCTTCCCAAATTTAAGATGCATCCGAGCCTGGAAAGGCTCCTGGTATAACATAGACACTAATGCTGCTGTAGCCTTGTAGTACTGCCCTACCTAGAGGTTGCAGTGATTCATGAAGGTGTCACAGAGCTTCCCCCAACATGCCCCTTCCTTTATGTGACTCCATATTCTTTCCAGGTTCAGGATGGTCCTGAGGAAGACAACTTTTCTTTTTTTTCCTACCTGGTCAGTGAAGAACTCTTCCCATGACAAAATTATATAGCCCCTTAACAGTGCTATTGTTTTTTTTTTACCTTGAGAAAAGGACCAGGGCAGAGAAAAGATCACAATGTTCACCCAATAGTGGAATGAGCAATTCTTTCACTAACTTTTGCATCTTTCTCCTTCCTTTATCTCTCTGCCTCATGAGTTCTCCTTTATCTTTCTTTGTTTTTTCTCTCTTACTCAGGTCTCTCAAATTCTTCTGCTGCTTCTCTGCATGAGTTACTATCTCTAGAGCTCCATAAATGGTCTTGAGGTGCAATACACATCTGAGATACTAAGTTCAATTAGATGCTGAGCTGTAAAAGGAAATCTGCTTTGACTCACAACAGTGAACTCCTGCATGGGGCTTACATGTTTCCAAGCTCCAACGAAAACAGTTGAAAGTCCCACCTGTAAGATAGTAAAGTTCTCCAGCACACTGTTCATCATATACTTCTCAGGAAGGTGCTTGAGTTTATGAATGAAGTTTATCATGTATTCGCAGAGAGGGGAACGGTGAATGCGATAGGAATAGTGTCCATTTTCATAGCGTGCATACTCTGTCTGCAAAGTAAAACACAAAAGGGGGATATGGGGCTAATGTTGTCACATTAGTAGCATTAGTCACATAAAGGGACTCAGAACAGAAAAATTACAATGGCATTTTCAAGTCATTTTACTAACAGTGATGACCTGATTAATCATTCCTCTACAGTACTTCGCACCGAGGTCAGTCTCCTTGAGCCCTCTAATTTCTTCAGCTTGATTTCTTTTTTCTTTAGAACAGTGGGTTGCAGTTTATGAGCAGCAAACTGCCAAAGAGCTGTGAAAGGTAACTAAGAGGAGCAGACCAATTGTCAGCTATACTATGGTCTGCGTCTCTACTGGAAAAATGTTAGGTGTGGATATACTGAAAAAGTTAAAAACTACTGCTTTAGCAAGACCGGGAAGCAGGATGGTAATCATGTACTCAGGATGATTCATGGCTGGAAAGGACTAAAGCCTTATGGTACCTGTGAGAGAGAACATAGTATCTCTTCTCCCCCTTAGGAGAGGGTCTGGCCAGTGTTACACAGAGGGATTTTTTTGTTCACATTCACATCTTAGCTTCTGTATATTTCATCTTCCTTTGAACAGAAGCTGAGGCTGGATTCTGCCATTTCACAGCAGACCATTAAATGCTCCTTTCACCCCAAGAGCTTGGTCTCCTTTCCTGTGCACCATGACACCTTTCTTCAGCCAATCTACCCCATCATGCTCATACATAACCCGATTTCAGGCATGTCTACCATATGCCTGGAGATGGGTCTTGGGGAATGACTTGTAGCTTGAACTGACTGCTGACACAAGAACACCTGGTGTTCTGCCCACAGCCACTGCTCCTGCATCTAGAGGATCCTTGAGGAAGAGAGCAGCAGGCAGCAGGTCAGAGCAGCTCTCTTAGCAGCTGAATGTGGCATCAGAAAGAATCTCTTCAATGCCAGATATATCCATAATAATGCACCTCCACTGTTGCTCAAGCTGTAAGTGTACAAACACTAAGACAAGCCTCATAAAATCATAAGACTATAGTCTGTAAATTATTACACTCTCTTCATTAATGGCTATAATCTATAAATGATCTGTTTAAAAACACTGACGGGAATGAAGTGTTGCATGGTTTTTTCACCTTTCTGGACTATAAAACAAGGGTCCAGGTTTCCTAGCTTTTCTTTGCTCACCCAAAAACCCCAGAGAATCATCGGAGCTGAGTCTTACATATTCAGGTCTTCAGAAACTGAGATTTAAGGTAAAAATAGCAAACACTACAAGACCTTCAATGAAGTCCTGAGACAAGGCCATGTTGCAGGCTAGAGCAATCTTACACCTGCATGTCTCAGAAATAATAATCTATGGCATTCATCTCCCTGATAAGAAGCACAGGATATATTTTGCCTTGAGATATACACAGAATGCCAATACTTGAAGTGACATAACAGCAGCCAGAGAGGACCTTGCACCCAGGTGTCTGCTGCCTACCTCCACTTTCTCCACCACTTGCTTTCCAAAGGAACACACTTTGGTGGAACAGGTAATGACCATGTTTTCTGGGCTCTCATATTGGCTGGACACGCCATAGAAAGATCTGGATTCATCTTCAATATTGGTGTTCAAATCAGCCTGCCAAAAAAAAAAAAAAAAAGGCAAAAAAAAATAAAAATGGTTATCAATAAATGGTTGTGGTGTATTTTCACCATTACCTAAACGGGTCTTGCATAGCCAAAATTGTAAGGTATTAGAGTGTCCAGACCATCTTAAGTAGATCAATGTGCATCAAGCAAGCAGGGGAAATCTGAAGACTATGCATTAAAATCCAGCTCCCGCTTCAGAAAATGGTGGTGGGGATTTGCATACAGATTGGGGAAATCTGGTGGAATATCCTCTTAACTTTAAAAACATGTGAGACAGCCCCTTGCCTTAGCTGATATACTACTATAACTGAACAGTGCCAGGACAGCATGGAGGTTCTCACAAAGCATGTGGAGACCAGACAGCAGAGCACTGTAGAGACAGAGCAATGCAACAGCAATTGTAATAAAGCTTTTCCACCCTGAATATGCAGGTAAGTGGAAAGAGACAGAGCAGAGAGAAGGAATGTGTGAGTACACACGCACATTCGGCTCAGGTACTACGGTATGAAGAATATAAGTAGCCAGGATGCAACATAAGGAATGTAGGTTGCTGACGGATGCAGCCCAGTTCCACCTGAATACAAACCCATCTCCATTAGCAGCCACAGTTTTCCAACGTGTGTGCCTAAGGTTGGCCAACTGAAGCCTCACATCAGGACCTAACTCTTAAACATCACAGTTGTGTGAAGCTTCCACCAGGGGTCATTCAAAACACACTTATGAAAAGAAGAGGCAGTTCCCTTAAGGTTTGAAAATACAAAGGGTGTGTGGGAATGCCCAGCTCTGCTTCCTCCCTTTCAAAACTACAAGGGTAGAGCTTGTCTGTATTCCACAAGCCCAGGCGCTAACTTAGATCAGCAGAAAAGTAATGATCAGTTCCCATAGGCAACAGTGGACATGGTGTGAATAGGACTGCATTAGATGCTATTCTAGCATGGTTTTCTTAGCTGGTGTCAGTGAAGGGTTTTTATTCGTGATCTAGGGCAGCGCTTAGGACAAGCAATGGTAGGCTTGGAACTGGATCGCCTGAATAATGAATCCGCCTTTTCTTTGCCATGCAAAATACCTGTCTTTTCTCTGCCATGATATAATACTGTTAGCTTATTCCTCTTATGTAGCAACTTCACAATAGGCTTAAGTCAATCTAGAAAGTGCCAGTCCTGCCTTCTCCCAGTCTGTAGCCACACAAGCTCGCTGCTGCCTTTGCTCCACCATTAGCAATTGTACAACTCTGTGGTTAGCCAGAGAAGAGAGCTGATCCCAGCCAAAATAAATTTTGTTGTGGTTTTGGTGGGTTACTTTTCAGTTAGACAAGAAAGCTCACTTTGATCCCCAGAAAGCTGCAGGGGCTGGGAAAGGTGAGGACACACACAAAAGTTGAGGGCACAAAGACTTTTTTTGTTTTGACAGCAACACATGCTCAGGTTGGCTTGAGCCTCTTGGGAAACTGCACCTCAGAGTTGTACTTTGATAACACCAGGCTGGTCCTGACACCATGAGAGAGCAGTCTTGCTGTACCAGAGCAGCTTGTGCCTACCCATTCCTCCTGTACTGACACAAATGTTTCTATAGCTGAATTACAAGGACTCACTGAGGAATTGCTCAGCTAGTGCTCAGTGGGATCAGTTCCCTGACCTGATCAGAAGCACTTGTGTGTGTTCAGACAAAGAACATGTTTTGGGAGGATGGGCAGCAATAAGGAAAGCAAAAGGCAGGACTGCTTCTTCTAGTGAATGATGGGTTTGAGTAACTACAACAGTAACTAGTAACCTGCTAGAAGGCACTCTTTGTTGTCATTCCCTTCTGGTTAAAAGTTTTGCCCCTAGACAGTCGGGGTGGGCCATCTCTGTACCATAATGCTTGCCAGCAGCTCACATCATGCAGAGCTATTGCCACAGAAGAATTAACCATTTTGCCAACAGTGTTGCCAAAAGCACTAGCAAGAAAAGCAGCCATGTGATAATGTGCAGTATTTCCATTCAAGCCAATTCCCACAGATGTTAACTTGCCACTTCAGGTGTGTGAAGGAGGAGGTGGTGGAAATAAAATAAACCATCTCTCTATTTATTTCAGAAAATCCAGTTCCATTTTCCACTTCTGTGCATTCATCCCTTTATGTTTTCCTAAATTTGTCATCTCCTGCATACTATATATTCAAGAGCATCCTCTGGTTTATCAGGAGATAGTCGTACAAAGCTGGTAATTATTTTATTCTCATGTTTGCTTCTCCTCAGAAGATAGCTTCACAAAACAATTTATCCAGGAATAGGTTCCTGACTTAACACTTATCCCTTTTGGCCCCCATAGTTTTCTGCCACCTCACTGAGCTGAAAACAAATTTGGGCACACATGTTAAAATCTATCAGTAAAACAATTGGGATTTAAAACTTCTTTAAAAATCATTTTACATCCACATTTGTACCACTGATGTAGTGATAACAGCTGGAAGAAGATTGGAAGCTTTTACATTGTCATGACCACCTAAATGACTGTAATGCAGTGTTATGCTCCAATGGTTTGTCTACACTGGAGTAGTGTACGTGGGAAAATCCAGGCTAGCTGTAACCTGGTAGCACACGTATTAATAGGAACAAGGCACAGGCATTACAGACTTAATCATAATTCAGGCTGCCAAGTGAATTAATACGGTCATGCTCAAGTCCTTGCTGTTGAATTTTCCCCACTATAGTTATGCAGCTACTTTGTTTGTACCACAAATGTACATGTATTAGAGAGTAGCAATGCTACTCTATTCTGGTTTGGGTTTTTATTGAATTATTGTAATACTCATTTACATGTCAATGCAACTGTATTGTTTATTTGACCATACTCCAGCTGTCTGAATAAAGATTAATTCCTTCCCTTCAAAAAGGAACTAGACTAGGAGTCCTTCACAACATTGTTCAGCTATTTCCCTTGGGGGTGATAAACACAATGTATGGACCCAATTCCACTTTTCCAAATAAATTATCCCACTGAGTCAAAAGAACAAAGGGTCAGGGCTACAGAAGCTTGGTCGGACCACTGCTACATAAACATAGTGGAGGCCCTCACTGCAGAACCAGACAGACATTTTCAGGGTACCACTAGTAAAGTTAAGGTTACATTCCCCTAAACTCTTAATGGCAAATTAAAAAATAAGTGCAGTTAATATGAGGCAAAGCAAAAAGGTGCTAGTTCCACTTCATGAGAAAAGCATCACTAGCCCTTAGAAGCCACTTTAGATGCCTCCACAATTTGGCAAGTCTCCCATCAAAAGACCAGACTGTAGAATTTCACAGCTAATTAACATCTAATTAATCAACATTAATCTATCTAGCAATAGGCAAGATTTTGGTAAGACTGTTTTAATTAAGCGGTCCTTGACATTCACTAACATTGTGTACAATCAGGTTCCTGGAAGCCCTCTTGAAGTGAAGCAATGGGGTAATGTTGGAATGCCCTGGCATCTACACTGCACCTTTTATTCTAAAGCACGTCCTATATTATGGGCTAGGGCTGTCTTAGGGTGGTCAGTCAACAAGAGCTGTGCACCCACCTCCTTCTGTCACCTCTGAGAACCTCAGCCCATAAACATGGAATTTCATCAACTCCAGGGAATGGCAGCAGCAGCTGTCTGAGAGCTCCAGTTTACGTTCACAGGAGAATGGAGCTGCAGCACCTCAGATAGATACTGGCCTTACAGTTACAGCTTATTTACTTACTTACAGCTGCTGATTCCCACCCTCTCATGGAAGTTGCTGCCTCTGTACCAGAGATTATTTAGCACACACATATCTGCTCTTGAATTATTTGCAACCTGGTTTATTCATGTAAACTGAAAATGGCAATGGTGTACATGAATATGAGACCAAAGAACCACTCAGGAGTAAAACTCCAATCTGTTTTCCCTGCTATGGAGAATATTACCCCCTGAAGGGAGACAAGGCAGAAAATTGAGGAAAACCACTGTTATCTGCCATAGCCAAATTAACTTCTAAATATCAACTGGACACTGAGGTAAATCACTAATGGATGCAGTTAGACTTCCCAGGACTGCACCAGGACAAAATCATACTGTTCATCATGGGGTGTCTAATGGCCAAAAGAGCTACTGCTTTTAGCTTAACATGTAAAAATGCTATGGCCTCTATGCCTAGATTCCTATGAGCTCCTCACAACACCTAGGCCATCTGGACTAGAAACCACATTGTTGCTTTGGGAAAAGGACTCTTCCTTTCTCTTCACTTTCAGGGTTTCTTTCTCTGAAGAAAACCTTGTGTCAAAGCACACCCAATCCTGGGGTGAGCAGAGAAAGGTCTGCTTTACTCTGTCCAGTACATTCCATCCCTCAAAAGATGTGAGGGAATAATAGTGACTACGACTTAAAGGAAATCATCTTCCCAGCACTTCGTCAAGTAGGAAGTCCAACCTTCACTTTTTTGTCTGGGAATGCATGGACTTGTTGACTACATAACTGAATGTGATTCAGACCTGGAGACTAGGACATAGGTGCCTCAGCTCCTCACTGGCAAAGGCACTAGTATGTCCAACAACAAATGAGGTATCTCTTGAATACGTTCCTTACTCCAGCCTAAGCAGCCAATGGAGACATAGTCAGGATTTGGGAGAGTCCATAGCCAATGAGCTCAGTTGCCTTGCCCCTCCAGGCTCCTACTAGCCACTACTAGCAACAGGGTGGGACTGCAGCAGGCGTAGCATCAGTATTCAGCTGTTTGGGTGGTGTCCAGCACTCAAACAGCTGTTCTCCATCTCTTCAAGGGCAAAGGTGGAAGATCAAATAGATGAGGCATATTACAAGCTAAATCTGAGCCATGAGCCACCAACTGGACCATATTACTTTATCTGACAAAGTCAGGGTTCTGGCTTTCTGTCCAAGAAATTCTAGATGCAAAAAGCTGTGCACGCTCTAGCAAACAGCAATCTGATGTGTCTGGGATGCATTTAACTTAGTGTGCAAGCTCAGCACAGACGACATACTTGTCCATGGCTTGCCTGATGACTTCCAAACATACTGAAACTACAATTACTGAGTTATCCATGATCTAGCACATCTCAGAGGTCTACATATTACATGCAAGAGAGCTGATCTGCCCATTTTGGGGGAAATATCTGAGATTTCCTCCTTTCCAAAGAAGTAAGCAGAATTTTTAAATACCTACAAGACAAGATTTCTAGATGGAAGAGAAAGGATTTGTTCAGGGAAGGGCATAGTAGCACTCGACAAGCTGGTATTACTTTTTTGTTTTTGTTTTTTGTCTCTTAGCAGCTCTGCTGAAAACAGCTCTGATGAGGTTGAGTGTATAACTCAACTTCTGGAACCCCAAGAAAGAAACACTTACAGAAAAGTTGGCATTGTGCACTGTCCTAACCATATATGAAGCCAAGATTTTTGTCTGATCTTTGGTGGGAGTGAGTTTCACAACTGATTACCAAGAAAGGCCTCGTTCCCACTAGGATGAGGCCATGAATCAAAATTTCTCTGAAACTCTTACAGAGGGAAATGTGACCTTTGAGAATCAGTCTTCAGCTTATCTGAGGCTTTGAAAAGCAATGATTGGACAAGAGTCCAAATGGCACTACATGCCATGAGAAACCGTAGCTTGCACACAGGTCCCATGTGGTCAATGGAAAGGCATATGCTGAACAGTTCTTTAAGAACAGTCCAAAACGTGTGCCTCTGCAGCTTCAGCCTCCAAGAAAGGGGAAAGGGGAGAGTTTCTGAGCTAGCCAAAGACAGCAGAAGTCCTTGCCAACACTACGGGTAGCTGCGACTTAGCTAGTCCCCCAGGACTGTGTTACTTTGACACCCAGCAGCCCAATTCCCACAGCAGTTCAGTCTTTCAATCTGCTTTTTGCTGCCAACAATCTCTGAACAGAAAGTCCCTTTACATAGGGTAGCAACTGGTAGGAGGTGATGCTGGTGACTGCAGGTGAAATTAATGGGCTGTCAGATCCATTCTCAGAAAAATGTGCAAAGATAATTAAAATCTCTGTTGCTAGCTGCTGTCTTGTTTGCTGCCTCAGAAGAAGTGCCAAGGACAGAATGGACATGGAGACTAAACTACCATCTCCTTGCTCTCCAGGCAGTTTCTGCCAGGTCAGGATTGAAGGCACACAGTGAGCACAGCAAGGTGCTGAAGGGAATTTGCACTGCTGCTGTTTTGACTGGATTTGCTTGGTAGAGAGGAGAAGCCAAGCACAGGACAGCAGTCTCCAGCCCACCCTTTCAGACCCTTCCACAAAGGTATAATTCATTTACTGGAAATAAAACACTCAGTGATTTGACTGGTCCAGCGTGCCTGTCACTGAGGAGGAGAAATTTCTACATATATTAATCACTGGCAGTAAAGGTCTCCCAAGCAATTTCCCTGATCCACCCCTCTGCAGATGGCTGCTCTGGACAAAGTACTGCCTGTCCTCAATCCCTGCTTTGTCATTTTCCTTCTGGCTTCCACCCAGAGTCTCACAACTTCTGAAAGCTTTAAGATGCAAGTGCACCATTCTACGAATCTGCAAAGCCCTGAAAACGCCTCTACCCCAAACTATTAATAACGATGCATATAGGAGGAGTTCATGGGGAGAACCAAGTAACAGGTGGTAGAGATAATATTACACTGGAAAAGAGCAGAGCTGCCACTGCCCATGTGTTGGGAGCCCAATGTCTCACATTCATTGTCGTGTGCTAGAATGCACTTGGAGCACAGAGAAATGTCACACAGATGTCACACACAACCTGCCAATCCAAGTCCAAGAGTTAGTTCATTGTACCAAAATCAAGGATTGCAAACACTGCTTATGTTTCACACTCATCAACTTTTAGCTACTGCATAAATAATTTAAAGCACAATTGAACAAACATGAACATATCTTTCTCAGTCACACTAGATCCTAAGTGCTATCAGTGATGTCAAGAAACCCCAACCCTGGTGTTTAGAGTTAGGCTTCTGGTGCACAACAGATCATCTGGTATACTGAATGCTTAGTGCAGTAATGCCAGGTTCCTGCCTCAGGTTCTTCAAGCCTAAAACTACATATAGACAAATCCAACTTATTCAGTGCCTTGCTTTTTAAAGCCTTTGTCACCTGCAACCACCACTTCAATTCAGAACCTTTGAAAAATCAATCATATCTTCATGTCTCAAAACACCCCTTCAAGTATTTAACTCTACTCACCAATTTTAAGGTTATCGGTAATTTGCTTTTGGATAATACTTTTATCCTAAACAGTGCTATAAATTCAACAGTGTAGTAATTGCTTAATCCAACACATCTTTGGACATCAACAATATTTTTGTATAGCTGCCCAGAGCAATCAGGTAGCACAATGAGAAAGCATCCTAGCATATACTGTTGCAGAAGTATAAAAATGCAGGGGGTATAAAAATCTCAGCCTAAATCTAAAAAAACCAGTTTAACAGAAGAAAACTAATCATATTGCCTTATCTTTGAGAAGGGTTTATTGGGGGGGATGTTGCACTACACCCATCTATTGCAATACACCAAACTCAGGAATTCCCATGACACATGTAGCATGATGCATTACAGGTATGGCTCACATGCTTTGTTTAAGTATAAGACTGCATTACCACCATTTCAGGCATGTTGAATACAAGGTTTTGCAACAAAATGGTTTGGAGTTTTCCTCAAGAAAGTCCACATTTTCTGGAGCAGAAGTTTTTTTGAACTGCTTTAGTTATATTGCCTTAGACATCCTAGCTGAAAGCTTACAACAGGATTAATATAAGTACTCCTGTGAAACACAGTGCAAATCGTAGAAGCACCCCAATACCTTCTCATCCAGAATATGGCATGGTCTTTTCATCCCCTACTACTGTCTACACTGAGAAACAAATAAAAGACAAAATGATTTACTTCTTAAAAGCCTTAACAGCTTCCATTCAATTAATGACTTGTAAACTTAGCTTATTTGTAAGTGACAGCCTGTCGTGTTTCCACCAGTAAAACCTGATGTTAACTCCAGATAGGATTCAACAATGCAAGGGTACCCAAAAAATAATCAGAAAGTCAAAATATTAAACCAAGCCCAAAAATATCCCTGTCATTATAAGGGTACAGATGCAGAGCCCCAGGGCATCATGTATACGTAAAAAGGTGTTTCAAATCCTCCTTCAGATCCTTTATGCAAGCCAAATTTCAGTGATTCAATACCCTCTGAACACCAGACACCTCATGTGAGCCCAAGAAAGAGTCCAACTTCATGACATCCCATCATGTAAATCCTTCAAAAGCCTAACTTAGGTTGGTCTGACATGATGTGTAGGCCACAATTATCCTTCTAATATTAAAAACCAAACAAACACAATCCCCAAACCCAACCCCACAAGCACAAAAGCACACTAACAGTTTTGATAAATAAAATCACATTTGCAGTAGATAACAATTTCATTATGATTTCTCTCCTCTTAAGTCAAGGAATTCAAAGTGTTTTATTTTCTCTACATAATGTCTCCAAGCTCTTCCTTTTTGTTCCTGAAACTTCCAAAGCACTTCAGAGCAGGAGCCAGTGCTCTTCACCTCGGCATGAAGACTTTACTGGGATCCCTACCCCACAGCAGGAAGCAGCTGTTGCAGCTCCTACTTTTCCAAGGACCATTTCTTAGAAGTTATCCTCTCTTATTCTTTTTCCTTTCTTTTGTCACATCATACTTCTCTTTCCTTTTCCAGACAGTTCTTGGTAGGGCAATCACTACCCAGATCTTGTCAAGGATACCCTTCTCAGCAAGGTGCTGCTGTCTCTCCCAGGTATTTCTCTTCTGCCTGGAACCGGGCTGGTCTTTTACCTTTTGTTTCAACCTTCCCTTTGCTGCACTCTGACAGAGGCTGACATAAGGGACCCAGCTTAGTCGCACACAGTCTGCAGGTTGTAAAATTATGTGTCTCCAAGACTTCCTAACGCTCTAAGCACCAGACACTTGAACAGCAGACTCCCAGCCAACATTCTCCAACTTAGTTCTGGAAAGGCTAGGCTTGGGGCAGCTGGGAAGCTGCATCTCAAGGCACTCAAGTTAACTCTTCCTTCCCTTGAAAGCACCAGTTAAGAGGCATTCTAGTGCCAATTTTTATGAAGAGTATGAGAAACGAAAGCTCATTTCTCATCATCTCACTCCTGACCTGGGGTTGAATTATAACTGGTAAACTCAAGGTGAAAGGCTCCAAATCCCATTACACATTCCCTCAGCCATCTAGTGTGCAACTGCCCCAAGCTGCTATTATTTTTAATCTTGTAATACCTATGATAAGATCGATCACCACAACTATTTTGTTTATACCCTGAAGCACAGTGGTGCAGTTTTTGCAAATCTCAGCTAACTCACAAAAATCCAAATTGAGTGAGTAGGCTTTTGCCAGGCTGATTTCTGCCAACTTACCAGAAGCCATTTCAGTAATATATTATTGGGATAATCCAATTTCATTATATGTCCCTCTTATCTTTTGTCTGTCCTTTTGCCTGCAGTAAATAATGCATCTGTAAATTATTAGTACTTGGATAGCACAAAATGCAGATAATGAGATAGGAGATGAAAAAATGTTGCCTCTGACTGAGAAGTTACTCAACACTGAGAGACATGAACACATAAGAGTATGCAGAGAATAATTTAATTTAGATTCTTCTCTTACATAAATAAAGTTTTAAAGGGCCCAAGTCACCATTAGCAAATAAAATCTCCAGACACTAGTCAAGAACAACTCTACGGATGATGCTGTGAAAGATACATCTTGCTCCAGGCCAGAATGAGGACCTTGTGCAGTCAAGGAAAGATCTCCAGTGACAGTCGTGACTGTATTAAGTTGGCTGCACAGGGAAAATTGGCTGGGAGGCGGCAGTCTTGAACAAGTAGCAAGGCCACCGCTTTTAAAGTGAGAACTTCATAGCAAATGGGTACCCTACAAAGGGTCCTTTCCTTACCCAGAATTTGACAAGGAAGAAGGCATTAGCTGGGCCCCTTTCAAAGAGCTCCTTCAGGCCCCCTTTTTTCTCAGGGAACTTGTCATAGATCTGCCGGATATCCACTGCCTCGAGGTAGGGATCACTGTAGCTGGGGCTTGACTGCCCAATGTGCACAAACAGGTGTTTGTTATACTGCAAGAAGAGGAAAAACATGGAATTAGGAAATCATTCAGTACCATTCAGTACATACTGAACATTCATGATTCTTCACAGAAGACTACTGGAAGTCACTGAAGATTTGATTTCTTTGCTATCAATACATCCATGCTTCTTGCTTCTTCTGAAACATTATAGTTGTTTTTTTCCTATATTCATTCCAAAAGTATTGCCTCATGCTGCTGCTCTATAGTGTGAAATAACCTGAGATAGTGTTACCTGTCACAGGTCACTCAGTCATACATCAATGCTCCTGTCTTATGAAGAGCTGCCCGAAATCCCACAGCAAGGTACCAGCCAAATACTGTAATCTTTTCTGAAATTTCCTAATCTCAGACAGAGGAAATGGAACTGGCCCATCACCAATGTACGTCTCAAGATGCAGTATCACAAGGTTTTGTAAAACAGGCAAATCTTACTACTTCCATTTTATAGGTGGCTCCATGGAAATACATTGATGCAAAATTCATCCCAGTTGCCCCCAAATTTAAGTTCCCAGCACACCAGAGAAATACATGGCTTCATGTGTTCTTACCATCATCTGATTCTGGGTCTGTCCTCCAAGGCTGGATGGGACAGCTAGAATAGCCCGGCGAGGGCTGTACCACTGTTTTATCACCCCTTGAGCTCTGGTATGTGAACATCCATGACCATGGAAAGGGAGGCCAGAAGCACATGGCACAGAGCTGGCTATACCACTATAGGCAATTCTATCCTCTAAGAGAAGGATACCTTGTGTTTCTCAAAGATGGCTTTCTGTCCTTAGTAGAGCAACAAAGCAAGTATTTCCATACACATATAGTAGTATAATATATCCATGAAGAACAGAAGCTACCTGAAGACCAAAAATTAATGAGGGGTGGAAGTCAGGTGTGTATCTTACTGTGTCTTGGTCTTGTTGTTGTTCCAAGAATGCAGAGAATTCTAACATCCAAAGTTTGGAGCTAGCAACCCTTCGTCCTTGCCAAGCTGGTGCTGATGGGGAAGGCGAGAGGCCAGTAGGAGACTCAAACCCTAAGCACACAGGATTTATATAACAAAATTTAGAAAGAGAAAAGTTGGTAGTAACTTTCCAGTAGAGCACCTGTTGTCAAAGCTGACTAATTACATTTTCTTATTACTTCAGTCATCATGCAAAAATATCATTAACAAGGTCCTCACTCTACAATGGCTTGTCAGTTACCCTCTGCTAAGACAGCACTGTCAGGGTTGGTAATGATGTAAAAGACAATCTACCTGGTTTTCACACCAGAGAAAACATGTTTGGCAACTTTAAGAGGACCCTAAATGAGCAGTGTATCAGAGTACAAAGTATCAGAATGAAGCATCACCATTAATGGGACCATTAACCTTTCAAATGGGGAAACTCAGAAGGAAAAGACATTTGTTGTTCCACGCAATGAGAAATTGGAAAGGCAATCACGTTATGATGGAAAACAGTGTTCTAGTACATGCAGCATGGTGGAAGAACAGTGGAGATACATAAGTTTTTATTTTCTGCTGAGCCAGGAGGAAAAGGAACCCCAAAACAACCAACCTAAAACAGGAAACAAATTTTTTTTAAATAAAAAAAACTAAAAAAAGCTTCAGGTCTCTCAGTAAAAGGATGGGAACTGGTGACAATGGGAAATTACATAAAAAATAATTTTTGGCTCACTGAAATATTTCAATATGTAAAAATATTTTTTTAAAAATTAATTTTTAAGTGTTAATTTAAAACTGTTGGCTATTTTTGAAGTTGGAATATAATTTCAAAGCAAGGAACTACATTTCCTTACCTACCTGGTAATGGCAGCGGAGGCTGTATAGCATAAGGTTGTTGAGAAAAAGGTTTCACGCTACAGAAGTACACAAAGAGAGATGGTTAACAAAAAACCCAACCCAAACCAAACAAGACTCTTGACCAACCGTTTGCGCACATTAGATCTAGTATTTCTCCTGAGGGAGAAAGTGTCATAAGTGTCTTTGGGAAATTATCTTTCTGTATGGGCAAGAGAGGGTCATGGAGAAAGACTCAAGGAACAGTAAGGGCCATGACTGGACTGAGTAAGATCTCCCTGCAGGTGTGCAGCAGGCACTCCCAGAAGACTTGTTATTCAGAGATCCTTGTCAGCCTGTTAATACACCAGTGCCTATTCGTTTATTCTTTTCTTTCACAGATAGTTTTAAGTTTATGCAAGTGGATACACCTCTGGGCTGGATGCCTCTCAGACTTTTAGGCCCAGATTCAACACCCACAACTGAACCTAGCTTTCAAGACAGCTCAGCTCCATTTTAACACCACTGTAAGAAAAATCAGGAACTGGAGACACCATCTGAAATCAGGGGTAGCAGATACTTCAAGCTTCTAAAATAACATCTCACATTGATACTTCCTTGATTGCTGTCAAGCTAAAGGCCTAAAATCTACTTCATCTCTCCTAGGATGGCTTCCATTCTTTTACTAGCCATTTTTTCCCCACACGGTATTTTAGTAGTATCTGTTCTCACAAATATTAGCAACAGCACCACAAGAGAGCAGGAACACAGGGCTTGCCTAAAACACATAGTCCCTTCCAGCTGCTTATCCTTAAGTTGGCTTAAATTGCTCTTGTTAGGCTATGTGATAAAAAGTGAGTCTCCATACAAACAAATGAGCACAGAGGAACAATGGCAGGCAGAGCAACCTGAATAATACTCTGCACAACTACACTCAGCGCTGTCACTGGTGAAGGATCAGCCCACCAAAGGGTTGTCTCCACATGGGGCAGGGGAGCCCCAGTAATCCCAAAAGAGAAACTGAGCCCCTGCCAGGGCTGTCACAGGACAGCCATCGTCCTCATCATCCAGGTGTGAAACAAACCCAGTCAGCCAGCTGGGGAGGCTTACAAACCAGTCACCTTACAAACTGCCTAGGGGTTACTGCCTAGATGGTAAGGGACACACTATGGAATGCAGGGGAAGGGCATTTTGGGATTGCACAAGATTTATTATGGGGATGAATATGGCAATAAAAGGTGCCAGTTGCATGTAAGAAGGGCAGTACTACTGCACCTTCTCAGTGCAGTCAGTGCTATATCTTCTCACTAAATTCTATCTCTAATTGTTTTCCTGCATGAGGAGCTCTCAGGTCTGTGAGTATTTTTTTCTGGAGTGCCAGCAGCAAGCGAGGGTGTGATCACTAGCCATTATCAAGCCAGACTGGCCAGCAAGTAGATGGCTTGGGAGCCACCTGTGTGTGTCCTCAGAGGTTAGGATGCTTTCAGAGGGACCAACAGATTCAGGCCAAATGACGGAGACTGTGGAGTCTGGAGGTTGACTGAAAGATGGGTTTGTGTGTGTTTACCTCTGTGGGAAGATCCAGCGAAGATCCAGCTACTGGGTGGACTTTGTCTCTAAACCCAGTTACTAGAGAGATTCACAGCGTGTGCATGTGTCTGTGCACGTGCACGTGCGTGTGTGTGCATGCAAGCGAGAGACCTGTACCAGCACCTGGAGCGGTGCTGTGGCCTTGGGGGCTCACCTGCCTGGGTGCCAGCGCACAGGGAGGCAGGGGATCCCAGGGCAGTTACCGGATGGACCTACAGTGCATGTGTATTTCCCACTAACATACCTTCACCCTCATCAGCCAGAAAGGGGTACAGGATGAGGCTGTTGGTGCTGTTTGTATTTGTGTGAGTGCTGAGCATCATCTGTCTGTGCTGTTCTGTGTGGCCAGTCATGTGTATATGTGTAATGTATATGCATATTTATGTGCGCGCCTACTGGGAATACATGCTCAGCCTCACTACTGGTTGAACTTTGAAGCATGGAGCTGCAGCAGCCTCGCCTCTATCGGGCTAGATTCAGCAGCTCACCAGAATAACCCCTATTAGGCTGCTTCAGTCATGGGACACATTAAAGGGGTGTAATCCATGTTGAAGGTACCATAGGAAGACATAGGGTTTTATCTATTCAAGATTCTCTCATGACTCTCAGTTTGTCTTCAGCCATGGGTCTTAAGTCTCAGACCCATGATCAAGGAATCTGTCTGAGAGCAAAGACTACATTTTCTTAGCATTTTATAAATCTTGTAATAGTTAATGGTGTTCTCAGGCAGCATAGACGAAGTGGCAGAAGCACCTGCTTTGGATGCTCATGTGAAGGAATACTCACTCTTGGGAAGATCCAGCTTGGCCTGGCAAAGCTCCTTGCCAAAACTGCAAGAGAACAACATACAGGCAGAAGTCACCACTTTTAAGACAGATATGAAAAGCAAGGCTTGCTCCTTTCTGAGGAAAGAAACTGCAAGCTCACAGACTTTTAAAGATGTAACTGAACTATATCTCTTCTTCCACTTTCCTGGTCTCATCCTTGTGGAGGTGCTGACTGGTCTTTGTTTTCTTTCTACACACTACTACTAGTGACATGCAAGCAACTGACCCAATAGTGGTTTTTAATGTTAAATACTATCTATGTATCTTGTGCCTCTGTCTCCACAGCTTTAATGATGCTCACTTTCTTAGAGGGACCATATTCCCCAGGAAAGCTCCACAGGAGCAAAAGCTCACTAGACTCAACTCAAAGGTTAGGGGATGCTGAAAGGCCTCCTCTATTAAGGATTTTATAGAAGGGACATCAATTTGTAATCTAAGCCCCCAGGATGATCTTGGGAATTATAAGCTTGAGAAAGAGTCAGGATGGCCCAAATGGTTTTAATCTGGACTAAGAAAGTGATACAGACACCTAAAAATATTTCAGGCAGCTGAAAACCCAAAGGATCTGATTGTTCTCTCACTTGTGTAATTTTTTAAAAAAGCATACAGTGAAACTCTGTTGTTTCACATCAGTGTGAGCAAAGAATCAGACCCAAACTGTTGAAGCCATATGACAGATTCGCTCTACAAAGACAATGCCTTTTGGCCCATTCTTCCTGATGTTCTCAGGATTTTCGTGAGCAGATCCCAACACCCTTTCAAATACTCAAGTGTCTTCAGCCCAACTCCTCCAAGACACTGATTCACTCACCCCAGAAACAGCAGGGTAGGCTGGTCGTGGGAGACCAGGCAAGGCCATTTTACTATGGAAGGCAGTTGCAGAGATAATCTGGGCAGATGACATTGTAGCCATACTCTGCATGGCTTTATCTTTAGCTGCCTGATCCTATGGGCAAGAGTAGAAACAGGAAAAACAGAATTATTATAATGATAAACAAGTTGCCTGGTCTAATGCTGCATAACCAGGATTCTCACCAGCTGCTTTGTAGAGAGCAAGCATCTCTGAAAACCTGGGCAGCAGACTCACCAATAACTGTCCTAAGAATTCTTCATAGCATGTAAGTCTTTCACCCATTACTATAGCTTCAGATGTGATTAATCATCCCTTCTGAAATGCTGGGATCACTGGTGTAGAAACCTGCTAAGCATTTATCCTTTCTGTCCAAGGACTTTCCACCACACAGCCGAAATGTTTTGTTATGGAAAGTACAATCTTAATTGACTCGTGTTTTAATCATCGGTAAGAATATTCAATGGGACACTCTTGCTTATCAAAAAAAAACCTCTAAAAAACAAGCTCACAAAAGGAGTTTTTCATCAGCACTGCAAAAAGACTACCTCAGTTTGGGACTGCATTTGTCTCAGGTAGAGTTGATAGTTTTATTCCCATCCCTGGGGAAACAGGAAATCTTAATAACCTCCCAGGGCACATATGCAAGGACATTCCTTTTTGCATTTTAACCAGGCCGTAGAATTGCACACATTTTTACAGGCAATGACAGTGCAACAACTAGGGGGTCTGATATATGTTTAAAACAAATAGCATTCTTTGTTTCTTCTTCCAAGGAATAAATAGACAAACAGAAGCATTTCCCCACATTCTGCCTTTCCTCCTACATCACCTACAATTAATCTTCAACCTTCAAATACTCCACATTTATCTGTGGCATTATAATGGCAATGCCATAGATGAATTCATGGCTTGGAGAGACTGCTGAAAGAGGTGAGCTCTTTCTGTCCTCATCAGGAATTCTCACTTCCCACTTGGATTCATTGAACTGCAGCAAGTTCTCACCCTTGGGTCTCCATTCTCTCTAACCCCTCCACTTTCTCAAAGGTTTTCTGAAGTTTGAAGCCCAGGGATTCTTAAGTGTCTAACACAAAAACATTTGGAGGAGGCATAACAAAAGCTCAAGAATAAATTATAACAGTTAAGTGGAACAATCAGTAGGAATGGGCAATACTTGCATATCTTCTTTTTTACAGTATCTGTGACTCCTGTTAGTACTATTCAAGTGAATGGAAAGGAAACATTTTAATTGCTGAGAAAGTTGCTAAGATTCTCCAAAGCTATGGGAAAGTTTTTCAGAATCCAGTTTAAGTGATGCTTTAGGGAATACTTTAAGGATTACCTACAACATGTTTTAAGGGTAAGGATTCTTTTCTGGCTTTTTCATGATTTACATAAAGACCATTTCCCAGTTGCCACTGCAGAAAAGGACTTTTTTCCTCCCCTTACTTTCTCACTAGAAAAATCATATTTGTCTACCTGAATTTATACATGAGTTTATGGGGAAGAAGCATTTACTTGTGGAAGCATTACAGTTAAGAAAAAATTAAGAAGGGAAAATATTTTATCTATTAGCCCCTGTTGTGTTTTTCTGTTTTGTTTAAATGCCTGATAGACAGCTGGAAAAAGCATGTTTTTGTGAAAGACACCTCCTTTCTCTTTCAGCTAGCAGTTCTGTATTCATTTGTATCGTGTTTCAGGTACAAAAAAAAAAAAAAAAAAAAAAAATAAGAAAATGAAGCAACAAAATTTTTTACCAAACATTTGAAATGCCTTTTATTATTCTCAAAACACATAATCATAATGCCACCACCGCAATTTCCCTCTTTTTCCTTAGTACAAGTGTTATCTATTAGCCACCCAGGACATGGAAAACTACTGATTTCTGGGAACAGACTTTTCTCCAAGCTTTACCTTACTTTCCCACCTCTCTGTTACAGGCACACTTAGAGAAGACACCCCAATTTGTTTGGAGACAGTAGTATTACAGTAATTGGTCTGAAAAGTCAGCGTGTAGCTGCTATGATCTCTAGGATATAAATATGAACATGTATACTCGCTACGGAAAATGAACAGTGATAGAAGAACACACAGCTATCAGCAG
>NW_009260172.1:495377-530564 GCF_000687185.1 Egretta garzetta
CTCTATGAAAATGACTAGTGAAAGAAAAGAAGTAAATGAGTTGAATCAGTACTACAGACTTGCCTCTGCAGGCAGAAAGGAACAGTCTGGTACTGGGGAATGGTTCACTGCAGGCAGCTGGGCAAAGCTCACAGCATGGCCTGGAGTGGTGTAAAAGGAGAACAACCAATGGTACCATGGAGCTCCCCAAGACACCTTCGTTCCTGGAGAACAAAACCAACCAGCTCCTGTGTGCTAAGTGGAAACAGGCTCGGCTGACTGGCTTTTCAATCACACCAAATCCCAGAGCTGTGACATGCAAGGAACGGAATCAAAGTTACAGATATAAGCAGCAGTAAATCTTTTAACACCCTGGGCAGTTGTTGTTTCCTACTCGCTCTAACCTGCCTCTCAAGCAGGCCTCCACCTGAATTGACCACTTAACAGCACCACAGGTTTCAAGCCTAGGCAGCCCTACATAGAAGCACTGAATTAGATAGTTGTAATTTGTGACTCCTTCTCTTTATCAGAGCAGCTGGAAACACAACAGCCTAATGACAGACACAACACCGTTTTCTAAAATGGACCCAGGGATGGGATGTGGGGGGTGCAGTCATGACTTAGAGGTAATCACTGCTTGCAATAGAAATGCATGCACTTCAGTAGTGGTCAAGACTGAGTGCCAACAGTTCGCTTTCAGACAGTCCACTTCTGGTGCCCAGCAAGGAGTTGCCCAGACAGCCAAAAAGAAGCACTAACAGCCATCCACTCAACAGTCAGGGCTGGACTGGGCTGTCAAGATCCTCATCATCACCTGAAGCATGGAAGATCAGGAAAGCAAACACACTTCCCTCCAGATCACTTATTGCCATACCGGAAGGTCAGCATGCACCTTCCTTCTCTGACTGGCTCAGTGATTCATAACAAGGACCAGACCTCACATCCTGCTTGGCAAGCCCTTTCTGGATGGCTCACATTGTAACACGGGACACCCTCCTGTGCATAAACTTGACCTTCTTGACATTTCTGGCAATTCAGTCTGAGCACATAAACCATCTCCCTGCTTCAAATCTGAGTGGAAATAAATGTCAAGAGGTATCAGTTCATTAGAGTGATCTCAGAGCTGTTCCTATAGAAAGGAAAACACAGATTTGCTCAAGGAAATAGTCAACCATTTTCTTTCTCATTATCTCAGGCCTCTTCAAATTAGGTCTGAATTAATCAAGGGGCAAAGTCTATTCAGCTGGCACCATTTTACCCAAGAAGATGCTAGCTGGCTTTATTGCTTCCTCTCAATGGTTCTGCCAGCTCAGTCACAGACAACTCCAAATCACTACCACTAGTGGATGGAACTAGTATTACAATAACTGTAAGGCTACCCTTTCCCAAGGCCACCACAACACCAGGGACTGATTACTTGTCAGCATTTGTAACCATAACCCCCTCCTTCTCAGGTAAACACTCTTTGGATACTCCCAAGTCTAAGGGTCTTTCAGACTTGGATGACAGCAGCATAAACTGGAGGTAGAAATCAGACACATAAAAACTAAAGTTATTGTTTCTTTATTCTTTAAATAGAATTGCTCCAGACATCACAGAGCTACAACAATACAAGTGTTTGCACAACACTTCCTTTTCCTCCCCAGCTTACTACTGTTCAGTTGCTAATCTCACCCTTTTTTAAGGCTATTCAAAGAGGGAATGGATGAGGGAATGGCTGACTCATAGGGCTTGCGTGATATGTTAAGGGATACCCATCATACCTTGAGCTTGGCTTGGATTTCTCTAGCTTTCCGCCTTGCCAGGACCTGGATGTGACTAGATACCTGCATTGAAAGACAAAATCCATCTTCATTCCAGAGGAGTACTTAGTAGCTACTTGCAGAAGTAAACATAATTTAGGCACCCTGTGCAATAGGGAGTTATTTAGGGTTACAGGGAGCCGGGGGGTTGAGGTAGCAATGAGGTGCTTTTCTGAACGTAACTTAAGTGTCATGAAATGAGGTGGGGGACCAGCAAAGATAGGCTATTTAAGGCATTTTCCAACTCAAATGGCTTTATCAAGTCAGAGACCTCCTCCAAAACTACAGAACCCATCCTTAAATCTAGGGATTGAGAAATCTGATCTCTTTGCTTCCCATCTTAGCCCCCCTCTCGGGAGAAGGGAAACCCATGTTCCATATCCCTGGTCACTATATAATGACTCTCAGAACTTCCCCATGTCTAATGTGGGCTAAAACACGTCACAGAATGATTTATGTTGGAAGGAACTTCCGGATGTCCTCCCCCAATCCCCTACCAAAAGCAGGTCTATGTTTCTCAGTGCTTTGTCCAGCATAGCATGGACTGTCATTCCCAAGTTATAAAGATTCCTTTTTCATCCCATGTATTTTCAAAATCACAATTGCTGTCCATCTGTCTGGGCTGAACAAAGAATCTTCATATAGAGGACCGCTGATGTTCACCGAAAGGTTCATTAGTAGACCAAACAAATAAAATCACACATTGTTTAATAGTAGAAAAATTTGTGTGTCATGATGTGATTGGGAGACACGAGCATTACAGTCCTACTGTAAAATGCCTGAGCTGACTTTTCACACCATTCGTATTAACCAGCTCAGCACAACCACCTCTCTCCAGCAAAGCCAGAAACTAATAGCAAGCGAACAGCAAGGGATTTGTTCTCACAAGCCCCCACCATGTCCATTAGCCCAAAGAAGCTAATGGTTAAAGGGAAAACTTTACACTTACCTGTTTCCTTGTGCGTGTTTTCCCTGTTCTCAGTTTAATATAGCGGGCAATCAGCTCATTTCGGCCTGGAACAGAGAAATAATGCAAATATAAGTTTAGAAAGCTATGACCCCAGGGAAAAGATGCACAATGGAATTATATATCTACAGAGATCAGCAGTAGAGTGATACTCTGTCACACTATTTTCTCTCTTAGAAAGGTACTCATTAGTTCACATGGTAGAAGTCCGAGGTTTAGGAGTAGAATTTTGGGCTACAAATTCTATTTCCCAGTTTGTATCTATATAGCTTTAAATTACCAATAAAATGAGAATCATATGCTTTGCTAATAATAACATTACCACAATGTGTAGAAGCTGTAAACTTGAATCAGGATTGCTGGTACAAACAGAAGAAAACGGAAAGCCACTTGCCCTAAAACATTCAGAAAGGCAAGAAGGAAGATCCAGAAAACAACAGGCCAGTCAGCATCGCCTCAGTCCCTGGAAGATAATGGAGCACATAATCCTGGAGACCATTTCCAGATATATGAAGGACAAGAAGGTAACTGGAAGTAGCCCATATGGATTTACAAATGGGAAATCATACTTAACAATCTGAGAGTTTCTACAGTGAGGTGACCACCGTGGTGGATGAGTACACAAGAGCTTTATATATTGTGTATATATTGTATACATTGTGACTTGAGTGAGGCTTTTGATGCTGTCTCCCATAACATCCTCATAGGCAACCTGACAAAGTATGGGTTAGATAAGCAGACAACAAGGTGGATTGAAACCTGGCTGAATGGACAGGCCCAGAGGGCTTTAATCAGTGGCAAAAAGTCCAGTTACGATGGCTATGCTGCCATACAGAAGGACCTTAACTGAAGAAATGGGCTGGCTGATAGGAAGATCAACACAAGAAAATACAAAGTCGTTCACCTGGGGAAAAACAACCCCAAGCTCCATTATATGTGGGGGGCTGACCATCTGGAAAGCAGCTTTGCAGAAAAGGACTTGGGGGTCCTAGCTGACAATGGGCTGACCATCTGGAAAGCAGCTTTGCAGAAAAGGACTTGGGGTCCTAGTTGACAATGAGCTGACAATGAGCTAGCAATGCACCCTCATGGCGAAGGCGGCCAACAGCATCCCAGGCTGCATTAGGGGGATTGTTGCCGACAGGTCAAGGGAGGTAATCCTTCATCTCTACTCAGCACTGCTGAGGAAACATCTGGAGTACTGCATCCAGTTCTGGGCTCCTTGGCACAAGAAAGATGTGGACACGCCGGAGTGAGTCCAGCAAAAGGTCCACAAAGACGATTAAGGGACTGGAGAATCTTTCTTATGGGGAGAGGCTGAGAGAGTTGGGACTGTTCAGCCTGGAGAAGACTCAAGGGGAATTTTATCAATGCATATAAACACCTGACGGGATGCAGTGAAGAAGAGGGAGCTAGCCTCCTCTAAACAGTGCCCAGTGAGAGGACAAGAAATAACAGGCACAAGCTAAAACACATGAAATGGCATTTCAAAACAAGAGAAAAAGAAAAAAAAAACCAAAAACAAAACACCACAAAATTTTTTTACTGTAAGGGTGGTCAGACACTGGCACGGGCTTCCCAGAGAGGTTAGAGAGTCTCTATCCTTGGAGATACTCAAAACCCAAGTGAACACAATCCTGGGCAACCTGCTGTAGCTGATCCTTCTTGAGCAGTAGGGCCAGATTAGACAGTCTGAAGAAATCCCTTCCAAGCTAATGAGTCTGTCATTCTGTTACTCTAAGTAGAAGAAAATAAACAACAATGGGGAAGTATATGGGAAGTGTTACACAGAATTTATCAGTGAGACATGATACAGTGAATTAAAAGTCCTTTCAGTTCTTGCAGGCATCCCAAAAAAGGAGCATTCTTCAGATGAGATACAGTGAAGGAAGCTTAGCTTTGTGGAAGGTTTGGAGAGCTCCCATAAACAGGAAGGTTGGGCACTGACTGGGAGAGGTAAAGAAATCCTTCTCTGATTATAGAACAAGCATACACTAGGCTGAAGACAGTTAGGTTATACACCATGATTTTAAGAGATGACACAGCGAGCTTTATGTTCAATGTGAGACAAGAGGCCAATGCAGAGATGCAAAGAAAAGATGGTCATATGAAGCTATAGAGTCACTGGTACAGAATTTCAAATTGCTTAGAATGAGAGCAGGAAACTGCAGATGACTCAGGTCCAGGATTTAAAAATCAGGAGAAGAAGCAGAGAAGGCTGAGCTACTGTCAGGAGAAGCAAGCTTAGACACAATTCACAGCTAGCACCACAGAACCATTTGAGACTGGACGCCAAGACATGAGGCGGACTACGCAGGTTCCATACACTGGCTCCCATGTATGTAATCTAAGCAGATTTTATTCTCTTCCTGGGGATGGAGGAATAAAGAGCAGAAACAGAAAAGCAGCAACTACACATCTGATCTCGAGGCTGATTTGTGCAAAATAATACATTTGTGATAACCCCACTAGTAGTAATACAGTACCTCAATAACAAGTTGGGAGTAGGAAATGCAAGGCTGTGAGACATCTTATAGGGCTGCAAGTTTTTGAGAAATGAAGTAGGAATTAACTGGGAAGCAAAGCCACAGCTCTTGTGAAGCTTATTTATAACAAAATTATAAACTCCCCAGTATTTTCGATGGAAGGTTTACAAGCTTGTACATTAGGACATCACAGATATCAAAAAAGGAAGCAATGAAAATAGATGCAATGCTTATTCCAGTAGTTTAATATTCCATGAAAAAGTTGTCACTGGTTTTTATTTTAAACCTTTGTTTAACTCAACCCCGAAAAAAAATGAATGCAAGGAAGGACCTTTGACCACCCAACCCTCTAGGGAAGGGCTGGCAAAGCTCCTAATTCCATCTGTTTCTGAAATAGAAGAATGTAAGTGTCCATGACTGCATTTAGGCCACATTCATGAAACATAACCAAAGCACAACAGGGGTGGGAAAGCATTTTATATTTACAGATCTTGATCTTTTCCTATCGGTGTCATTACAGAAGCTCTTATTCCCCTGGGAGAAGAATCAGGTCTGTAGCTGAGAAAACAGCTCCAGCTCCTTTATACACAAATTATGAACCATTTCTGTGCCAGAAACACAATGCCCAGCATGTAACCACTGACCTCTTCAGTTCCCACAGTTCAGCATTAGCATGGTGACAAGCCCAGGAGAGTCTGATGGGAGCAGATGCTGTTATGCTACCTTCCACCTGGCTGCTTTTCCAACCAATGGAACCATTTTTACAAAGTCAAGACAGATTACTAGCAACACATACCCACACCACCTTTTTCTAGTGCCAAGAATAATATTTATGGCTTTTCAAAGCCCCCATCTGTTGGGCATGGATCCAAGTTGAAAGGTAAGAAACAGCAGAAGTGATTCTTCTCACACAAATGCCAGCATATACAAAATTTCAGAAAGACAGTTTGACACATGTCTGAAGTGGGAAATGTGCAGAACAAAACAAGGTGCTCAAACCCCATTATCTATAAAGAAACAAGAAAGAAAATTTATATACACCAAGGGGACCCTTTGAGAGGCAAGGGGAATGAGTTAATGGAAGAGAGAGGAACAACTAGCTTTGATAAGAACTGGATGTGGAGAATTTTAAAGCGTACATATTGGGCTATACTTACAACTTGAACACATGGAAACTCTCCAGACACTGGCTCAATATGGGTCATCCTTGCAAAACTAATTTCAATGGCTTCTCAACCAGATACAATAAATGTTATGGAGCAAATTTAGCTTTGTTGTGTTTCCATGAAAGTCAAGAAATTATACAGACTGAGCAGTCCTGACAGAACATTATTCTGCTTCAGCAGTAGAGGGCTGCAGGGGTAATCTGTGTGAGAGGATGCCATGAACAGCCCTGTGCCAGTCACAGTTGATTCCAGCAATCTCCAAAATGGTTAAAAACAACAATCCATCAAAACCTCAATCGGTCAGGAGCACAAGCTACCTTTGCTCAAACATGCTTTGCAAAGGACAATAGCCACTAGGGGCAGGAGACACAAGAGACACACAAAAGGAACCTCAAGGACACATGGGAGGATGCACAGAAGGTGAAATGCAAGATACGTAAAAAGACACGTGGAGAAAAGGAGACATGTAGTAGGGGACATTGTTGAGGACATGGCTGGAAAAGCAGCCTTGGGAAGAGGTGCTCCATGGCAGGAGGAGTACACTTTGAGAGGCAACTGCAGCCCATGGAGAACCCATATAGGAGCAGAGGAGCAGCAAGAAGAAAGGAGCACCAGAGGAAAAAAATAAAAAGCAAGGACTGGAAGAAAGAAACCTTTACAGTGACCCCAACCTCCTGCACCACCCAGCACCTCAAAGGAATTAGGAGGGACTTAGTGTTATAGCAAATAAAACAAGGAAAGCTGAGACTAGGAAGCAGGGAGGAGAGGCAATAAACTGTAGTGGACCCTAGGAAAGTGGGAGGTGTTTCCCTAAGTGTGTGTTTAACCATTTGTCTTTGACAGCATCAGCAAAAATTGCAAAGCTTGGAGAAGACTAGGGGGAGGGAAACCACTGTACAAAATGCACATATTAGAAGCTAGTATAGAAATTCTCTAGAGAGACATTTTGTAGAGAGATCATTCAAATGTGGATCCTCAAAATTTCCAGTTTTAGAATTCACTTCACACTTGCCACCACCTCTTTCCTCTTCCAGAAGCGTGTCCCCAAAGAGCCAGGGAAAAACAGAAAGGTGGCAGGGTATATTAAGCTAATACAGATACTGGTAGCAAATAAAACCAGATCACTCTACAAAGACATTAGCATCACAGGGATTACTAAATATAGACCTATGCAAATTGCCAAGCCCAGTAAACTCTGCAACAAGAACGTATTAAGTTACCATGAATCAAAACTGCAAGACAAGCAAGTCCTAAGTGTCTTTTGTTTTTCTTATCAGAAGTTAGATGTAAGCAGGTATTATGCTGCTGGAAGCCTGCAGGCTCACAGCCTCTGGAAAGCACTTCCTTTGTTTCCCAACCCTGGCTGCAGGGTCAGCAGAGACTAGTGCTTCTCACTTGGCTGGTACAGGCAGAGCTGTCATAAACCGTCAGATGGTTCATTTTTTAGAGCCATGTGAAGTGTCCCTCAGTAATCTGATCATATGTTGTGTTCTTAGAATAACTCCTGCTGAGGCCTGCCATGGTCACCAGAACCTGCCAACAGTTGTGCCTCCTCTGTTGAAACTGCGCATTGGGTTTCATGAACCTCTAGCCAACATACCAACTGCAGCGCAGCACCCAAAAACCTCTTTATCCTCCCTGTAGCCTTCCCCTTGGAAGCATGGCATGAAAAAAGGAGTAAAGAGATACTCTATGCTCTTTACCTCTCACTCCTAACAGATACATTTCCAAGGGAATCAGTTTAGCTCCTACTCCTTCTTACACTAAATTGCAAAATTTTACATTCAGTAGTTATCCAGGAAGGCGTGGCTAACAGAAGTGAAAAAGGCTTTTTGATTTTCCGTTCTACACCTGTCTTCCTTTCAAGGTTAGAGAAGTGTCTGCCTCTAAGGAAGAGGGAAAAACCAAGGAAATTCCCACAGCCATAGAAAGCATTTCCCTACCTCAAAGCTTCGTGCTGGCTTTCTGCTAGTAATGGTACATTACTGCTTGTACAAGAGGCAGACGAAGCATCTCTAAGCTTTATAATTCTTTGCACACCTGTTGCCAAGGAAAGTAAAAGAACCAAAGGCCTCTAATTTGTGATGAGTGAGAGCAAAGAACTCAATGATTTCTGCAAAATCCTTCCAGTGGGAAACTGCATGAAAGTATCTGCTTGGTAGCAATATATTTTCTGTATCCAAAGCGAACATACGCACCTATCAGTGAAGTGCAGCAAAGATAAGAGAACTACAGAAGCCACTATCCAGCTATATCCAGTGGAAGGTTAATCAAAGCAAGGTCAAGGAAGCCATCTCAACTACCATTTCAATCTCTTTGTGTCATTTAATGATAGCTCCTGGGACATGGCTGTCTCCTGAGCTTGCTAAGCATTTAGTTAACAGTTGATTACAATCAACATAAACATAATTAACTGTCTGCATCAGACAGCATGAGAAATAAATCTAGACACAAGAAGGAACTTAAAAGGTACCTCAGCTGCCCACCAAATGCAATGTTTCTCTATGCATTCAAGGCAAAACTAACTGCCGAGTAAGTCTTACCAGAATGACACTTAAGGCAAAAGCAGCGTGTGTTATGTTCACACGTGCATGTACCATATGGGACTAACTGCCACTGGGATCTGTCCTGATGCGTACCTCCCTGCACAGCCTTACTTTCCATCTCATTCCACTGCTTCCTTCTTCCCAGCTACACTAAATGCCTTCCTGGGCATCACCTTTTCCAGAAACAGGGCTGCATACGTCAAAACCCACATTTTTGTCTTTCTGGCAGCTAATCCCATCTTCTCATCAGATACACAGACGCTCAACTGTTACTGATATAATCCTTAACATTCATTTTAATGCTATCTTTATTAGACTTTCCCTTCATCACAAAATGTCTTTTCTTACCAAAGCCTTGGTGAGAAGATTGTGCTAGCTTCCCAGTTTCTCAACCCAGCTTTTTCAAGACAAGTGAAAATGCAGTACATGACCTTTCCTTCTCTGGCCTGGGCTCCCTTCATTCTTTCCTATCTTCCTTGACTTTTGACAATCATTAATGTCACGTCTTTCTTGATTACTTAGGAATCTCCGTCCTCGCTCCCCTACCATTAATCTCTAAACTCTGTTGCTTGCTCTTCACTGGTCTTCAGTCTTTGTTGGTACCTATAAACTAAACGCACTGAGCAAATAATGCAGCATGGTGTCTTGTTTTCCCCATTTATCTGGACTGCAACTGTGGCAAATCCCTGTGGGAAACAGCCTCAACAGCAGCAGACAATCTCAAGAACAGCACATTTATTTTTTGTTAGGAGCAGAAGACAACTCTTTAAATGATATATTAATAAATTACAAAGTTCACTCTGATCAAGCTCCTTTCGAGGCTTTTTTTTTTTATTTTTATTCTTAACTTCTACACTGAATCCAGAGAACTGTATTCAAGAGACAGTAAAAGAATTTAACATACCACTATGACCATCATACTGGGATCACTTCCCATGAAAGAGACCACAGGAAACCATGCTGCATTTTACTGCACTGGCCTACCCTATAAAGAAATCTCTTCCCCCACCCACGCAGAACTTCATTGATTAATAGTCAGGTTCAAGTTCCCATAGCACAGTTAACATACCAGAGAATTATATATTCAGCTGTGAGAAGAAAGTTACCTCACTTTGATAATTTATTCCATGCTTGAAATTGCTCAGTATTAACCTTCCACAAGAAGATTCCCTGAGCTCATGCAGTGCCTACAATAATTTTGAAGCAAAGACTCAAAGAGAGCTGAGCCAGTACTTCTGAAAAGAATCAAACCACTCAGATTCCTGAAGACACAAGATTGAAGTGATTAGCACCACCACATCATCAGCTCTTCCCTGACATACCTGTTTTCATCATCTGACTGTACAAGTGCTGAGCTCTTCTGAAATGAAGAAGTTGAAGCTTTATTTGCTGGGCAGAATGTGCCAGTCAAGCACCTCAGGTGGGGAAATGGCAGCTGGGTGATTGGTCTGCCTGAGGTCATAAAACTCAGTCATCTCATTTACTAACTGGTCTAAACACTGAAACCCCAGTCCTGCTTAAAAGGCCTTTTGGTGGGAAGGTTAGTGTTTACTCATCTCCTTTTCCACTGTATAACCTAAATTCACACTTAGAAATGCAAGTGCTATCCCCATTTAGAAACTGCTGTTTCTTGATGGCCAGTTTAAGATGTTTCACACAAGGTACATGACTAAGGGATAATAATTACAGACCCTGCAGGTTCGGGGAAGCTTCTTATTGGTTCCAGACAAGGAGTGGAGATAAATCAGAAGTCAGTCACCACGGGTGCAGTTACAGCAATAAATTTTTCATCAACAAAACAACCTGTTGTCCTCAGCTGGTCATTCCTCCTCCTGCAATATTCCATCAACTCCCATGTCCAGCTGTACCAATTAAATTGCTGGAAGAACAGGAGGGGGGTGAGGGAGAAGGACTGACATGCACCACTCTAATTACCAAAAAAAAAAAAAAGCCCCACTCCCCATTTGGATTTTGTTGTTGGCTTTGTTTTGTTTTTCCCAATCAGCCTATTTTTAATTGGATTGGTGAACTAGTTCATTTTGTGCCCACATTAATCATGCCATTGGCACAGCAGAGAGAATAGAGAAAGAATCAGGGCAGAACTTCTTAAACCAGTTTTGCCACCAGAGAAACTGTACTCCACCTAACCCCCACACACATGCAGACCAGGAAGAAAATGGGCAAGGCTCTTCCTGTGCTTGCATCATTTATCTGAAGGCTAGACAGAATTAAAATGCCTCCTAATTACTGCCCCAAAGGCATGTGGAGTCATTCCTTGTAAAGATGAGCTTTTACTAAGGTACAACAATGTATATACATGCAGCAGCCCCTCAACATCAGCCTAATTGGAAGCTCCAGGCTAGACAGCTCTTCACCACTCCTCAGCCTTTAACAGGTTTTCGGTGCATAAATTGAGTGTCCTCATCAGCTCTGTTTTCCCACATTATCACCTCAGGCCACAGAAATTTAAGAAAATCAATCCAATAAATACTCGTCAATATACACATTAAGGGCTGCAACAGGAACAGAGGCAGGACTTGGTCTGGTGCTTCCCAGAGTAAGACTGATGAGACTCTTACAGAAATTTGATGAGACTCTTACAGATTCAGTTTGGCTGGGAAATCCCACAGTCACACCAAAGCAGATGCATAGAATCATAGAATGTTTTGGGTTGGAAGGGACCCCTAGAGGTCATCTAGTCCAACTCCCCTGCAGTGAGCAGGGACACCGCTAACTAGATCAGGCTGCTCAGAGCCCTGTCCAACCTGGCCTTGAATGCTTCCAGGGATGGGGCCTCCATTACCTCTCTGGGCAACCTGTTCCAGTGTTTCACCACCCTCATCGTAAAGAATTTCTTCCTTATATCTAGTCTAAACCTACCCTGCTTCAGTTTAAAACCATTAGCCCTTGTCCTCTCACAGCTGGCCCTACTAAAAAGATTTTCCCCATCTTTCCTATAGGCCCCCTTTAGGTATTGAAAGGCTGTAATCAGGTCTCCCCGCAGCCTTCTTTTTTCCAGGCTGAACAAGCCCAACTCTCTCAGCCTGTCCTCATGGGAGATCACCTCCCTCGACCTGCTGGCCATGCTTCTCCTGATGCAGCCCAGAGTACGGTTGGCCTGCTGGGCTGCCAGTGCACATTATTGGCTCATGTCCAATATTCCATCCACCAGTATCCCCAAGTCCTTCTTGGCAGGGCTGCTCTTGATCCTTTCTTCCCCCAGCCTGTATTGATACTGGGGGTTACCCCGACCCAGGTGCAGGACCTTGCACTTGGCCTTGTTGAACCTCATGCAGTTCACACAGGCCCACCTCTCCAGCTTGTCCAGGTCTCTCTGGATGATATCCCGTCCTTCTGGTATGTCAACCGCACCACTCAGCTTGGTGTCATCCGCAAACTTGCTGAGGGTGCACTCAATCTTGCTGTCTAAGTCAATTGATGAAAATGTTAAACAGCACCGGTCCCAGTACGGACCCCTGAGGGACACCACTCGTCACCGGTCTCCATCCGGACATCGAGCCATTGACCCTCTGGATGCGACCATCCAGCCAGTTCCTTATCCACCGAACAGTCCACCCATCAAATCGCATATAGTAATGCGAGTCCCTCATATGCGGAGAGTATATCAAGTAACACCTGAAACAGCCCATAACAATCCTACAGGGAAAGGCACATCAAACTAACAGCTTTCAGTCTCTTTGGGCACCTGAGGATGACAACGTTATACAGGCACAAACATTCTTTACTCACTAAGGCCCATGTTCAGAAAAACATGACTGAAAATAATGCTTAACTATAACAACATCCTTCAGGTCCCATGAGTCCAAGTTCTACATTACAGACCCAGACTTCTGCTAAATTCTTCCTTAGGTCAATAAACATCTTGTCTGCTTGTTTTAATAACTTCCAATAGCTGCAAGGTACCTGAAAGCAACTCTCAATAGCGCTTCAGTGATGTTGCCTCAAAGCACAGCAAAAACTTGAGCACCTCTCCTCCTCATTTTGCAGTCAGCTGCTTCTGCTGGCACCAATAGTACACTGTTCCTTGCAGATTTCTGCCCCAAGTGCTGATCTTGTGCACATGCCCGGATGACAGGCTGACCAAGTACTCAAAGCTTCAGCTATCATAGAAATCAGAGCTAGAAGGGGGCTGTGAGATCCATGCAGCCATTTGCTGCATGACCAATGCAGAACCGTGCAGTTCTCGAGGCATCTGGCCTGGTCTGGCTTCATCCTGTGAGGAGCCGTGACTGCTTCACCCGACGTGTAAGACTACACCAGGACCCAGTCCCGGCCAACTGACTGAAAATTATGCAGCAGCATCAAGGAGAGCAAAAGAACCCAGAGACTGTTCTTGCATTACATGAATAAATTAATACTGATCTTTTAAGTGGAATAGCTGCCACTTCACCCATCTTCAGGTTTTGCCATCATAATGTAGAGTGCAGTCATTATCCATGATTACTTTAAACCATCAAGTTATAGCTTCAGCTTAAACGAATAGCTGGCTACTGCTGAAAAAGCGTTTGCCTTTTTCCCCTAACTCCCTCTCACCAGATCGTTCCACAGGTCAGTTCAAATTTCTAATGTGGCAGAAATCTATCCAGCTCATTTTGCCAGAGTAGTTTACTATAAATTCACCAAGCTAAAACGGATCAGCAAGAAGCCTGCTGAAAACTAACGCTAGCCAAGAGAGTGGGAGCAGAGCAGGGGAGCAAGGAAACGGAAGTGGCAACTCCCTCTTTTCTTCTGCACTGAACTGTTCGGTCATCTCACTGTTTCTGAAGGAAATACACTCTTGGTCTCAACACAGAACAGTTGTACACCATCCCAGCACTAACAAAAATAATTGTTAAAGATGTCATACTCTGTAACGGGTGACAAGAGAATGTGGACAGAAAAGCCTAGCAGAAATGCAGGCTTCACAACTGGGTAGCTACCCAGGAACTGGTCTGGATAATAGCTGATTTCTGCCAAGCTCAAAATTTCCTTACAGTGGCTTTTGATATATTGTCCCCACTCCTAACACTGGAGCAATTCTGTTCCTCATTCTTTTAACACCTGTTCCCTGATTGCGTTTACATCGTAAGTCTGATAGATAGCTGGGCAACCCTGATTCAGGCAGTGACAGGAGGGCAGGATGACAAATTTATTTAAGCTGCAGGGATACCTAAAAATGCCTATGGATCCAGAAGGAAATTTGTAAATATCTAGGTGCTTCAGCTGCCTCCTAGATGAAAGCTGCTGTATCTAGAATTGTCAAATCACCTTCCTCCAATCGTAGCCATAAAGGATCAGGCTAGACATGAGCAGCTTAAGTAGAGCTGGCTTTAGCCTCCAGGCACAGGAACAGATGAGATGACCTTTGAAGGACCCTCCCAGCACCATTTTCTGTGACTCTACAACTAAAGATGATGATGCGGTGTTCATATGCAAAAAGCTCATAATCCCCAATCAAGGTTGATGGTAAATCATGCTAAATACCACACATGCACGTGTGTTTTCCTGTAATGCTATCATGCTGAGAAATAGGCCTATCTCTACAGCATTTCCAGTCAACAACTGGGGTCATTCCTACTGGGTTATCTCATCAAGCACTGGTTATACTCCTGGCACTCCAGTCCACAGACTCCAACCTCAGCTCTTGAAAAGGGATTTGCTGTTATTGTACAAATGACACTCGAGAGGAAAGAAGAGCGATTCTAAAGACATCTTGCATGAAAATGGTGTCGTTTCCTGTTCAAGCAGCTAGAGACAGAGCAAGGCTGTGCCTGTACACGTGCGTGCAGCGAGCCTCAGAGACTCTGAAGGAGTACCCAGAAGTTGGGTCACAAGTTCAAGGTGACAGCAATGAGGAGCAGCTGCTGGCCACGCACCCTTCAGCAGCAGGTGTATCCAGGCCCCAGAGGTTTAAGTCAGCTCTGCTGGTGACCAACAGCCTTACAAGACCATCTGTCTGGGCACAAAATGCACACAGCCTTCCCAGTGTTGCTGCCCAGATCCTCACCATACACAGACAATACAGGGCTTGTTATGGATTAGCTAATGAGCAACTGCTTAAACCAATAGAGCGCCCTAGTTCTCTTGTGCTCGTTATCTGGATCCTACGTGAGTGAGAGTACTGCCTCTTCTTTTAGCTGTAATATTGCATTTTTTCTGATCAAGCAGCTTTCCTTCACTGTGGGGCACCACTTAATATAACCTGGAGAGGTTACATTGCCTTGTACTGGTTTTGCTTAACAGATGTACAGGGATACTTTATTAAAGTTTTGTTAAGTTATATTTCATACATGCCTTCCAGCAATAAGGCATGCCTTTGACAGATACTTTAAAAGAGAGTTCATGTGATAGGTTTTGCTTACTTGCACTGCAGAAATAAGAAAGCTCCTTTTTTGCTACGCCAGGTCTCCATGCAATCTCCATATTGACACATATCAGCTCCTTCTAGGTATATGCAGCCCCTTGCTTGAGAAATGCTATCACCCTTCTCTACCCAGTGTCTGACTAATCAACAGAATTAAGACATTCTGAGGAAGCACTCCTTGTGTTTATCTTGAAGTTTGCTCTTCCTGTTTCAGACCCGAGAAAGGGCCTCTGTGTCCATCAGTCTAAAAAACTTACTCGTGTCAAAGACACACATAGAACACAAACAATTTTGAAAAAAACTTGCAGATATTCACAGTGGAAAGCAATATTCTGTCACCACCTAATGCTCACTTGTAAAATTATAGTATGTCTAATGTAGAACCCTCCTCTCATTGATACAAAACAGATACACACACAGAGAACATTCCTTGGGACTACTTTTACAAATACATCCCTTACAGTTTTGTCTGGTACAATTTTAAAAGTCCCCAAGAACAGCATTTCCATTCTAACTCCTTACAGAAGAGAGATCCCTCAGCACCGAGCACCATGCTGTCATGAAGCTTCTGCTGATATCCATCCTATATTCCTTCTTTCTCTCCCATTAATCCTAGTCATGCTCACATGTTCTGCATAAAATCCCTCTCTCTCCTAAATGTTAACACCCTTCAAATATTTTTAGACTGTTATTATGTGTCCCCCCACCCTCCACCTTTCAGTCATCGCTTAGCCAAGCTATGTATATTTAGCTACTTTAATCTTTCCTCCTAAATCAGTCCCTTCAACTCCCAGAGCTCAGTGCTAAGTCTGGTATGCTTGTTGCTCTTCTCAGAACTCACTCCATGTTTTTGAGATCCTTCTGGCAATGTGTTTGCAAAAACCTGTCCAGAAGAGAGCTTTACATGTACTTGTTTTAAAGAAAAAGAGAACCCCAAGCCAGTGGACATTATTAATTTTCATTTTCCATGTCTGATTTTTTCCCAGATTTTGAATTCAATCTGAAATTTTGAATGTAAATGAATGTTTTATATATTTAAGAGTAGATTAGCAACTGGAAATATTTGGATGCAATTGTGAAAGTACGCAGGTTTTTTTAAAAAATGTAAAAAAAAAACCACTAAGGCTTTTTTACTAAACTTTTCAGAAAACAACTAGAAATGTGTAAAGTTATGCAGAAGCACAGCAAAAGTAAAACAATGACTTGCAACAAGGGAAAAGGCTGACAAATGCAATTGGAACAGTCTCTCAGGTATGAGGCAGACGAGTAGATACAGCTACAAAGCATAAAGCTGGGTTACTAAACTAGAAATCAGTTAAACTGGCTGTGTTATTTACAATGCAAAAAAATCAGAACAAGTGCCTTGCTGACAATATACCACTACAAATCAACTCTACCTTGGAGAATTACTAAAGTTTGAAATTCAGAAATTATAAAGTCAGAGGAAGAGCCAAAAGGGTAATGTTGCTAATGAAGGAAGTTACTTGAACATGACGAAATCTATGTGGCTGCAGACATGCACAGTGAGAAAAACATAATCCTACACAGCAGGCTTGGTTGTAAGGCTAACAGATAAAAATGGGACTACAAAGCTGCTAAAAATCAAAAGGGACAGGAAAAAGTATGTGCCCTTTGTTGAAACAAGAAAATAAAGCCCCCCCCAAAAGTAGTCACAATAATTTTGATAGCATGAAGCACACAATAAAACTGCTAATATATTTCTCTTCAGCACTAAATATGGTAAGGAAAGACAGCACCACAGCCAGTACTATTAACTCTATTAACTGCAACAGCAAGAAGTTTCCTGGTTGGTTGGCATTTCAAAAGTGATAAACATCTCAATATTCAGGAAATACTCATGGGAAAATATTTCTTTTTATGTTTGCATGGAGAAAACACCAGGTAAACTGACATACAGTTTAATGTGAAGAACCCTAAACTCATCTTACAAAGGAGATGGAAGAAAAACTTGACAAATTCCAGCAAACATTTAACCTGTTCCAAAGGTCTCCAGAAATCTGGCTTCATCTAGTCAACAACAAAGAACTAAAACTGCACAAAAGTGAAATTGAAAAGTGACTCAGTGAAACAAAATCTTGTTATGGAGCAATTCCAAAACCATCACCCCTACCACCAGGAGAAGGAGAGGGGGGAGAAGTCTGCATCCTGACTGACTGTTCACAAATGTTAGTTTCCTCTGTCTTCTAGTGTTTAAAATGGGCGATTCAATTTTGTTACCAAAACTGGGGGATAAAAGGCTGTTCTGCGGTTCACTAGGTCACAATAATGGAAGGGATAGGAACTGCAGATGTATCACAGCTGAAATCCAAATTTTGCAATTACCTGGGCCAGCCAGTTCAGGGTAAACTGAACACATTCTCAGTATGTTCCATTTGCTTTGACTGAAACATCGTCAGGTGAGATGCTAAACTAGATGTAGAAGAAAGCATCTGAAGACTGACACCTTGAAGGTTTTCATATTTGCAATAGCTGCCATGCTTCTCCCTCCCCTCAAGGAGAAGTGGCATATGTTTTGTGCTTCTTCGGGGTTATTTGTTTACTTTTCAGTTTTACTTTCAGTGACTTTTGGAGTTTGGGGAAAACATTAACAGATAACATATCCCTTTGAGGTAAAGGCAATATCCTGCAAATTTACCTAGTCACTTCAGGTGTGGGAGCAGACCACCCATGTTCTCAGCATCAGACCAACCTTTTATGCCAGTTTAATCCACGTTGCAAACTCAAGCCTTTGCAGCTCACTGCATGCTCCAGGTTTTAATGGGTAACATGGTTAACTAACCTTCTAGCATTCAGTCTCTGAGCTTGGGACATCCTTAAGTATTTCCTATCAGTCGTATCAGGGCTTTGACTCAGAAACAGATCCTGGTGACTGCCCCACCCTGCTCAGCACAGAAATGGCTGATCTGTTTGTAAACCACCTGCTAAACTACTGCCTCCTACAGAACTGCAGTCTAACAAACAGCTGCCAATTCTAGCCCCTCTTACAAAAAAAGTGCTCCAAGCCAGATGTGCGTGCAGTGGAAGGGAACACTGGACAGCTAAGGCAGTAGCTCAGTTCTTCCAAGCTCTTCCTTCTTCACTTCACAAGGCCCCAGCAGTGTTTTGTCAAAACAAATATCACTTTGCTAGTTACTATTTTTTATTTCTCTGTCCTTAGTAGTGTTGGGAGACCTGCTCTATTTAGCGTCTCCATGCAAATCACACAAACGTACTAAGCCTTTTCCCTCTCCTCTAGACCAGTACTGAAGATGCCAGCAGACAATGACTCTAACACTGAATTCTATGATTGCTTATTTGGTACAAATGCTACAGATATTATTTCTCCCATGGAACAACACAGTTGGAAAATGTAAGAGCCAGATTTGTAATACGGTACCCTCATAGTATTCTAGCAGGCAACACTTATAAAAATTACCCTGCAGGACCTTAGGTGGTACCAGAAGGCACCAGATCAGTAAGTTAATGGTGCCCAGGACTTGCTGTTTCTGATGTCAACACAGTGATTAGGACAAAAGATAGCATCCCATATCAGAGAAGACAGCTTTTCGTGCCTTCAGCAGGTGGTAAGCAGAGACTGCTGGAGGACAGTGAGGGCTTGTACCCAGAACAGTGCTGTGCTATGAGCTTATTCAGCCAGGATGCTGCCTCCAGTAACGGAACATATCTAGGAGGGAAAAAGATAATGAAAGAAAAGGCTGCAGCAAAGGCATCAAAGACACATATCGTTGATGTACAGAGAAGAGCTTGGCTGAATTCCAGGTGAAGTAGGAATCATCTCCACTCGGCAATCAACAGAGTGTCATTGTAAGAGCTGCAAGCAGCAAGCAGACTTGGAAGAGGCTAGGGAGCATGAGACCTGTGTATAGGCTGAAACACACCTTTCACTGCAATTTTAAATGTATTCAAATAAACCAGTGCAAGTTTTTCACACGGGCTTGGCACACTTGAGCTCATTTAACATGTTAGCTGGTAAAAACTACTAACTTTAAACTGGTAAAGGGTTCCTCACAACAGGTGAGAAGTGTATAAATTGTACACAGAAGAGATCCTAGGACCTGGAACATCATTCCCAAAAGAGTATTAACCACACGAGCCTCAGTGGGAAACAGTGAAATGGTTCCCATTTTGTCAGGGGAAGGGGCATATACAGCTCTCCATAATGCCTTGCCCCTTGGTTCAATGAGTTCTGGGCAAGTCGGTCACGGGATGGCTGAACAACTGTCCCTTGGAGGCAGGGCCGGCTCCACATACAGCTTGTCCTGTTCTGTGAGCTGGCTCATAAGCGGTGAAGATGAAATCAGGGAGTATATTTATTCTCCCTGCCCGGTCATATCTTTCTATAGATCCCAGGCTGGGCCCCACTTCCTTGGCGTCGGTCCTGGAGGCTAGTAAGCAAAGGAGGGCATAAATCAGTGCCTTGGGTGCTGTCAGGAGCACATCGAACCAACCATCCTTGCTGGGAACAGGTGCACTGAAGGCAAGCAGGGACACTGTCCCCTGTGGAGTAGAGGGGGAGGGCCTGTAGAAAAGCTGTTCACTTCTTCTCCCAGAGCCCAGCCTAAACTTTTCACCCTACAAGTGCATTATTTACCTTCTGCAGCTCACCAGGTAACTAGGGACTGTCCACTAAACACCAGTCCATGCTAGGCCAGGCCCCAGCTAAATCTCGTTGGTTTCTGTAGTCCATTTACTTCATTTTTACTTTTGCTCTCACTCTTACTTCTTTTCTGGTCCATTTCGCCCTCTGCTCTGACACATCCACACCAAAGCTGAAGTATTTTGGGGACTATGCAGAATGATTAGTAGATGAAGACAGACTTTAAACACAACTGTAATTTTTTCACCAGTGATTTTAAAAGTCACCTGTCATGAAAACCAGTGCAGACTTAGGATGGCATGGAGCACATCACTAATCTATGCTTAATAACCATGGGGTGGATTTTCAAGTAATATTTTAACTTGAATAATATTTTAAGCAAGCATTGCTTCTGGAATAAGCAGTCCTATCCTCGTCTCAACCATGGCTGCTCATTCCCACTCTCATCATCCCTTCTCTAAGTACCAGCACAAGCAGCTGTGCAGTGAAACAAATCGGGGGGCATACCCAAATTAAAGTTCACTTTTTTCCCCTTGCTGGCTGTGTTAGTTTTAAGTTGGATCAGTTCCCTGGTTGGTTCCATAGCACAACCACAAAAATATCTGTGCCAGCAGAGAGCAGGAATTGATGTCTACATCAGAATATAGACACTTGCTGAGCGTCGGGGTGAATGGCCTTACTCAACATACATTGCTCTGTACGGATACAATGATGTATGCACCCAGTAAAACCATCCATTGCAGATAAGGCCATGTAAACACAACCCCACCCACGCCTCCATAGTGAGAGCAATCCATTCCCTAGCTCAGGGAACAATGGCCCAATGGGTAGACAGAAACCTGCAGAATGATTTGTGAAGTGCTCCACGTGAAGCTTCAGGGCATGGTGCTCCCATGATGGGGCCTGCAAAGACACACAGATTCCAATGTAAAGGAAAAAAAGCAAGAACTGACTGACTAGGAAGAGGGCTGTCTTCCGTAAGATCCTTGCCAGTGCTTTGAGAAACAGTTTTAACACTTCAGGACTTTTAAACAAATACTGTGCACTCTCAGCCTTTGCTTTGCTCTTTTAGTCACAGAAGTACCATGTGGCTTCTTCCAATACTGAGCTAGAGAATCCAGCCCAGACCAGCTTTTTTTTGTGGGCAATAATCAAGAGAGAAATTTTAACTGTGGAATAGGTCAAAAATCGGATTCAAAATCATGTCTACCACCTAAGAAGTTGACCTCTGCTGCAGCTGCAAGTCAGTGCTTCTCTGCATTCAGGGCTGGGCATCTAGCCAGCTAGCTGAGAAGAGTCCATAGGTGAAAGATATTCATGGAGGGCTGTAAGGCAAACTACAGTGAAAGGGAGCAGCCAGAGAGGTCTTCTTAAGATCTCAAAAGTGTAGCTAGTTAACAAACTGTAGGCATTTGCACCAGCAGAGCCATTCAGGGGTTCAAGGGGCTGAACTTCTGCCCTTTAGCACCAGAGAGGCAGACCTGTTAGAATGTTGGAGACCGCATCAAGAGATACTATAAAAGACAGACTTTGTCACACATGAAGCCATTATATGGTATCTGTATCCAAAGATTAGTTCAGTAGCATGGCCAGCTCTAGGATCTACCTTACTGATATTCCCCTGAAAAAAGACATCTATAATTCTTTCTGCTCTGTGTGCATGGAGTGTTAAAATTTTCACTGATTTTCCTAAATACAACTTGAAGCGACCAACTGCATCAACTCGGGATCACCTGAGAGAAGAGTTCATTCAGATCATCATTTGGTACAAGGCAAGTGTCCTGCACAGGGCAGGCTGCCTGGAGCGTTGTGATGTGCCCCCTTTCTTTCTCCTTACCATACATCTTGCCTTCGTCTGACAAGATAATCTTTCGCCGTCCACATGGTGGGTAAATGGCTAGCGCTTCCTGGAAGCTCTGCTCAATGTCCGGACTCCACACACCCTCAGCGTCATTGTCAATGGGTTTGTCCAAGGCCTCGCTGCCCCCCGAGTCGTTGCTCCCCTCAGGGGAGGTGGGAGAACTCCACTCGTTGGAGGTAATGGTGCCAGCTAGGAACTCCAAAGTGCCACACGGAGAAGCAAACTCAGAACCTGTGATGAGAAATATATCACATCTGTCAGTTAGAAATCCTTCTCTCTAGGAAAATGAGATTAACTAAAGAAAAAAAAAATAAAAACCTCACTGAGGAGGGTTTTTAACTTCAAGTTTACCTTAAATGGCAACTCAACCACATGCTTGATTTCTATTAATACTGAGATGAAAACCTTTTCTACAAATCATTCTGATAGAACAGCCAGCTCCTGTATCTCATTAACTCTCTACCACTTCCCAATTCTGAGACACATCTTCTTGCCCATGTCTTTGTCTTCTAATTTCCTTCTCCTTCTGCTGTCATTATCTGTGTAACCGTTAACTTTCTGAAGCACGTGTACAGGGATTCAGTCTGTGGGAAAGACTACACAAAATAAAGCAGTGATGAATTACCTAGTCATCACTGAGCACCGGGGGTTGAAATTTTCTTAGATACTGTTTCACTGGATCAGAGTGTCATTTTTAACACTGACATTTCTTCTTCTCAAGGATCAGCTGCACTTCTAAAAAGCAATTCCTGGAGCTGGCCAGTTCAATGCAATGTCTCCCAAATCTCAGCACTACCCTGGCAGGAGCAGAAGGGTAAATCCATGAGTAAAAGGATAAAGGCACTAGGCTGCAGGTTGAGAACCCTAGGTGCTTAGCCTGGTTCTACTGCTCATCTTCAAAACGACTTTGGGCAAATGCCTTCAGTTCTCTGTGCCTCTCTGCCCCCTCATTCTTTACCAGTCACAGGCCATTAGATTTGCCACTGGGCAGGAGCAGAAACTGGTTTCTCATTGAACCTAAGCAGGCAGCTGCTAGCTCTTGAAAACAACAATAAATCACAGTCCGCTTACAAACACCTACGGTAGAGGCTGAAGTCATTGAGTGGAGCTGCTGAAACACTGGTTCAGAAAGCAACTTCAGACCATGCAGATGCTTCCAATCAACCATATAGAAGACAAATGGCTTCTAAAGACACAGGTCATTCCCCTGCCTTAATCCCAAAGCTGTTTGTTTACCTTTTTAGTAGCTTTGTTATCTGGGCTACAAAGAACATTCACAAGCCACCATTTGAGAATCCAGTTAAAGGAGAGAGTTCAAAACTTCTCTGCATATCACCACATTGAGCTGGGTAGCAAGAAAATCAAAACAAGGTGCTTTTTTTGCAAGAGCAACAGAATCATCAAACCTGTACTGAACAAGAGTAAGGCTCTGACATGCCAAGTCAGACTAGCTCAAGAAATACTACAGTGATAATGTAAAGGAAGACAGAGGAGAAATTTGGGCATGGCCTATGTCAAAAACTAGCTAGAACAAAATTTGTGCAGTTATGCCATGCCCTTGTCGGTAAATAGGCAAAGCAGGTCCATTCACTCAAGTTCAGAAGTTCAAAAATTCAGGGCTCATGGCTCCAGAAGCTTTTCTGACATCAACTTAAAAAAGCATTACATCATACACTCCTCTTTAAGTCTCTCTTTGGTTTCTTACCTCTTTGGATTTCATGTTTAAAAAATGATAAGACTGTAATGACTAGATTTTGTATTAATGTTTTTAATAAAAGCTGAAATTCTTAAGAATTTTATCATTTCAAAAGATGAAGTTGTAAAAAGAGTTGACAACACTGACTCTCAGAAGGTTTTGCTGCTCCTTAATGACTTTAGACAGCAGCAGATACGTATTTTACATCTCCATAACCCACCAAAAGCTCAGGAAACAAAGGAGATGATACTGGGCATTTGAATAATTTCTAGACACAGTACACTTCTTACATCATGGTGCAGCATTTTAACAAGTCGTTCACATGGACATTTAGAAAACCCAGTATATGACTTATTTCCCGTGAAAATGTTTGGAACACATGAACACTGAAATGGCCTACCACTGTCCATCCACCCATTTTAGCTCCTGCATCAGATTATTTAAGTCCTCTTGACCCATACTATACGTTTTCAGAGCCCTAATAAACATGGGAAGAAAGGAAAAGAAAAAAAAAAAAGTGAGGTTAAGGGGCAGAAAGGGGAACTCATACTTGGCCTTTGCCACTGGGACAAACATCTCAAGCACACTGTGAATGGCACGAAAGCCAGCAACAGGACTTTAAGAAATCCTGAAATGAATGGTACCAGTTGCTTCCCTCACCAAGTATCTATCACCAATACATCCCCTTTCACTGGCAGATGTCCAGTAAAAAATTACATGGGTATTTAAGAGATTGTCCTGCTGGGGACTCAGTGTAGGGGAGTAAGCTTTCCACAGGGGGACTCTAACACAGAAACAAGCTCTTTGTTACAGCTGTTCTCCTTTTGATACTACCCCAAGCACCCCTACTCTCCGGAGACTGTCAAGACCCTCCGTATTTAATGCACAATAAATTTAATGCACCTACATTGAATCCAGTTAATTTCATCTCCCTAATGTCCACGGAGACACGGTTGAATACCTAGCAGATGATTTCAGCATGGCACGTTCTTATGTTGGAAACTAAGCAACTATATCTGAAGCTTAACCCCCTCCCCCCATCTAAACCCTAGGAGTTGTCGCCTGATCATTTCATGTTTTACAAGGCTTCACATCTGTGCCAAGCGCCTTGGGTGACAAAGGAAATGCTGGGTCCCTTCTGATCCAAGCTCCAGAATAAGTGCAGGAGAAAACATATGCTGTATTCACTTCAGTGTCAACTCCCAAGACTCTCCAAACACGAAAGAAAAGTTGCACCAGCTTTTGCAGATATCACTTGTATATTCAGGGAAGTCCACAAACCAAGAAACAGAACACGGGAGCCTTATCTCACATTGGTCTAAATCAAGCGTGATGTGGAACATAAAAGCAATGAGAGAAGAAATGACAGAAATCTGTAAGTGACTAGATACATTTGGGGGTTTTTTTTAATGTTTCTTACTTTCTGTGCCTTGAACAGCAATGTTAGTCCTGTCCCAAGCTACAGCTGGCTCAGCAGGCACTGAAATGTGCTATTGTGGCCGATCCCAACTTTTCTACACCCTGGGGCCTGATTCTGCTTTCCCTTCTTGTCACTAAAGCTATTCCTGATGGATGGTGAGAAAAGTGGAAATGTACTGACTACACAATCAAGGATGTTTAGCCACCTCCAGCTGAAACCTCAGTAATCACCCAGACACTAACACAAAGTAGCCTTCTTTTGGTAACTTCCAAAGAAATTCCATAGACTGAAATAACCATGAAAATCCCTTCATCTCTAGTACAGTAAGATGCCAAGGGCTTAAATGGCCTGCAATTTTTTCATAAATAGTGTTGCTTAAGTAGTAAGCTCCATGTACAGTCCCAGGCAATACTTAGCATTCAGAGGCAGTAAGGGAGTCCTGGTCAGGTGCTGTCTGTGGGTCTCTTCTTTGACTGAACACTTCAGACCACTGGTTTCCTACACTGGTTATCTTAATTCTGAATTCATTGATGGCCAAAGCAGTCATTTATTAAACCAAGCAAAACAAACTGTAGAGAAGTTGGGGGCTAAACTCTATGGTAAATGGCTTTATTAGTACAGCAAGTTGAAAAACTGCCAGTGGAATCACTTGCCATTGAAAAAGCAATCTGGTCAAAAATAGAGCATTTTTCAGAAACATGCTAATATTGAATATGTTATTTATTGGTGTCAATAATATTAATTTTTTTTTTTAAGTTCTGCTTGTGGAAGAGCTTGTAATCACAAAGCTTTTTTCTGATGTGGAGGGAGTTTAATTCTGAAATCACTCAACAGTCATCCCAGTTCCCAGGCATGCTTGGACAATTCTTCCCTCGGCACAGTCCTTAGGATCAGGAGTCAGAGGATGTTGTCCCATTCTTGTAACAGGAAGTTTTGCCAGAGGTCCTAGGCTCGGTGTTTGTTCTTTTCAGATTCCCTCAGTTTGAACTTAAGACTCCTCTTCTTGGCTTTTGTATTTCTAGTATCGTACCTTACAGCTGTTCTTGTTCTGATCCCCACTCTCATTTTACTGAGAGATGATGAACTACCTTTCTTTTGGGAGTCTGGCAGTCGATTCTCTCCCAGGACTGGACACAAGCCCCTCAAAGCACCTCCACCTCCTCACCGCAGTACCTCTACTCCCCTCTTATGTTTCCCTCTGTCCAAATACTGTTTCTTACTCACTCTTGGTCCCTGTTCTTTCTTTTCTTACCTCTTAATGAGTCACTCTCAAAGGCAGGCTTTGGGGTCAGAGGAAAGCAAAACCATGAAGAAAGCACAAAAATCTTTCAGCTCCAGCAACCTTGGTTTAATCGTTCTAATGCTGGTAATTTCAACACTAACTCTCTTTCCTTCCACACATGGTGTCTCATGCAGATTCAGAGATCCTGCAGGGCTAGGCAGCTGCCAAGAGCCCTTCAGCAAGGCCTCATTGACAGAGAGCACATCTTTAACAGTCTCTGCAGCCTGACACATCTGCTTTCTAATATCAATCCCTCAGTCATTACTGTTGGTAACAGCTCCCTCTTAAGTGTTTGTGGCAGCTGCTCAACACAAAATCATACTTTCCTGAGGATCTGAAAAATTGCAGCCAGCTGTCTCCAGTTGTTCGGTTTTCTTAGAGCTGCTCTGTCCAAAAGACTCCCCCCACCCCATGGCCACCCCCTTTCCCTGCTGGAATTGGCATCAAGCATGACACGTTCATGGGAGATGCCCCCATTCTCCCACTCCTCTCATGAGGAGTGCTTGCCAGCACAGCCCTGCAGAGCCTGGCAGTGTGGTTCCACCCCTGCCTCTGAGCAAGTTTTACCCAGGACATCCCTTTACCCATGGTCTAGTTTAATGGAACTGCAAGCTGTGGGGGCAGGGACTGCTTCCCATTACAGGTATCCCTTGATGTCATTGTAATGCAGATAAAAACAAACAATTCTGGTATTCACTACCTTGGTAAAACATGAGCCAAATACTGCTACTATAGAGGACCTGACTCACAACATTTTCATATCTGATCAGCAGTCAAACAGAATTTCAAAAAAGGAATAGTTCAGCCAGAAGAGAAGATGTCCTGCTGCTCAAACTATAACTTTAGAGTAGTTTATAACAATAAGAAAACCTGGAAACAGCAACAAACAGTCAGTTACTTCCATCCAGAACACACTAACAAATGGGCTTACACAATGCAGTCACAAAAGGAGATTTGGTTTAGGAAAGCAACAGTTTGGAATACTATGAAATCTATTGCACAAGGTACGACAGAAGATAGCATTCAAACTTACCAGAGGAAGAAGGCTGGGAAATTCTGTGGGACACTACAATAATAGCTCAGTTCCTCTGAAAGAGAAGAATGAGTGCAATCAGTAGATAAGTAGCTCCAAGGGGGTGCAACTCAAAGACTGCAGGAAAAAAAACGTACTGGAAAGGGAAGAGGTGGGAAAGCAGCTATTCAATGATAATTAAGGTCTGTTAAAGCTTGCAGGCAAAAGAGGACAGAAATCATGAATGCGTTTACAGAGTCTTTACAGAGCAAAATAAAGATGCAACTGTAGCAAGACCAGCTAGCACTGCACTATGTCTAGTAAGGTAACAGCACTTTTGCAGCACGAGCCAGCAACCAGTTGCTCAGGCTCCTCAGGAGCTGCACACCAGTCATTAAATCAACCTGGAGGCAGAGCCACTCATTTCAGCAGATCCAGTGACAGTGGAGATGGGTGGGAGCAGTCCACTGAGCCTTTTGAGGGGGCTCCACTCAAGCACTCTGTAAGAACTTCACCAACCAGGGAGAGTGGCTACCATCTCACCTTTTGCCCTGAGCCTCCTGCAATCCTTGAGCAATGCTGGCTATTCCCTCTGAATATCCCTATACAACCAGCACACCAGAGTAACGCTGCCTAATGCTGTGAATAAAACTAGCTAAGGTAAGTGTTACTTGCTGTAGGTGAAGCAAAAGCGCTTAACAGGCAGCAGCCCCAGGCAAAGACGAAAGAACTGAGATTTCCATCTGCATATTGTGCAAGGTAATACAATTATTACCTCTACAGGCTTCATTGTGAGATTTTTGTGTCCATCTCACCACTAAGACTGGTTTACAAAGGAACAAACACTAGTAGCCTCAGATCATGCCCAACATAAGCTTGGGCTCCAGCTGAATGCTTATCACAAAGCTGCTGCCTAGCACAAAATCAAGCTGGGTTTGCTTGCTACGCTGAAACTGCCTGAAGCAGCTGCTGTTCAAAAGGCACCTGACTTCCTCAGCAAAGCAAAACAACACTCTTAAATTACTGCAGTAGTTGAGCTCTGGCTGAAACAGAGAGAGGATGTAGTGTCCAGCACAGTGATATAAATCAAAACAAGGACAGAGGAGAGCTTCTATCAGTGCAGCCCTGGATAATACAGTCAAACAGGATGTGATGAGATAAGGCTGTGTGTGGCCTTGCACACCACCCAATCAGTTACGTTTGTGATAAAGGAAACAGAACACAGAGCCTTGCTGCCCCAAGGAGGGGAGAAAAAAAAAAAACCACAACCCAACAGCAACAAAACCCAAAGGCCAGTGCTGCTCCCACTACCACAGGGGTGGCCAACTTGGGGATTGATCCTGAGTCACAGGCAACCCCTGCACAGCTCCCACATACAGGCTCCATCAGAAGGCCACCAGCCTTGGACTAACAAAATCACTACTGTGTGATCTACATCTCAGCTGGGAGAGAAAAATGAACCAGCAAGCGCAGCAGAGATTGACACTGCCAGGTTGCCCTGGGATTGAGCCACACATTGGGCTGGCCCCAGCCCTCAAAGGAACAGTGTAATTCCTGGGGAGTCACCGTTATCTCCCACACAGGAACCTTTCCCAGAGCTCCCATTCTCCCTGACTTTCCAAGACATGTGGCATGTGTTTCACAGCTTCCCAAACAGATGAAGGTTGTGGCAGGGTGAAAATGGTTGGCCACCCTTGTGCTAGCAGCAGCGGTCACTGGGAGTCATTCTCCCAACAAGCACGGAGCTGGTTAGAAAGCAATGAGCCAGGAGGAAGTCCAATAATCATGCTTAGCATTTTCCCAGAGAGTATTATTCACTTAATTATTAAAGGATGGGGAACCTGAATAGCAGCCTAAAAAAGCTTTGCTCCTAAACCCACTGAAAGTCAGTTGTCCTGAAAATCTCACCATCAGTCTCAAAAGCCCACTTTTTACCTATGGAAAAAAACAGAGCAAAGACCTAAGTGAACCACTCAGTGACAAAATCAGACTGGGGGCAAAATCCAGACAAGAATTTCAAGACAAGAAAAGGTGAACTTTAAAAGTGATTTGCGATTGCAAGTGGTGTAACTTCAGAGGGGCTCATGTTTAACACTGTCTGGAAATTGGGTATCTTTTGAGTCTTTCCAGATGGGTAACACAAAATTGAGAGACTCCCAATACCCACTTTATGATATCCAAGTCAAGAATTCTTATTTCCTAATCCTGCCTCCTGTCCATGACATGTCTCCGCCTCTTGTCTAGGCCTCAAGGGTAGATGTCCCAAAAAACCTCACAACTGTGACATAGTTTGCTTCACATGACACTAATGGCAGAATTTCACAAGAACTCAGACAGGATACGGATGTTTGCAAATCACATCCAAAGCAGTGAAAGCATTTAGCTCCAAAACTGTAGCCAGTCTCCAAGAGAAGAAATATCTGAACCTGGGCTAGGAGACTTAAAGCAGAATAGGCAGAAGCACTGACCCCACAGCCCACAGACACAGTCAGTTAGATTTCTGCACCTGCGGTGCTTACAGGTGGTCTGTGTTGCGAGCATGAACTGCCCAACCAGGGCTAAACCATCAAGGTACTAAAGCACCAAGACAAAAGCAAACCACAAGCAGGCAGAACAGGTATATAAAATGGGACCTCAATTCAGTCAACCAAGTAAACATGTGCCTTGATTTTTGTAGTAGTTAGACGGGAGCTTAAAGGTGTTTGATATTTTTGACAAACCAATGTCTAAATGAAGGAAAGAACAACCGTGAAACACCTGCATCCTATGAATGAGCCCTGCTCAGGGCTACCAACCAAGTTGCACTCTCCTGGGGTGTTCAGAAACCACCCCAGCTCAGTTTTGGAGTATGCACTCCACCTGGAACATGCAGCAGGTGAGCACTCACTGCTTACAGCTAAGATGATCACTTTGTGAGGGCTGACACTGAGGAAAGGCCACCAGATTTGTTTTTCTGTAGATTTGCCTGTCTGAAATTTCCTAGCAGACAAATGGACGCCAGCCATTTTAGCCAGCTTCCAGTTCTCCTACCAGTTCAATACAAGAGGCAGTAGAGCCATCCTCAACTCAGAGTAGTGTAATCTTGAGCTCAGAACTCCTCTCTCAGTTGTGGCACAAACACAGCGTCATTTCCAAACTGCTCAACTTACAGGCTTTTCAGAGAAAGGCAGTGAAAATCATGAGAACCTGTAACTACAACCCCAACCCTCAAATGGGAATCACTAAGCAAAAAAAACCAAAACACACCAGAGAGAAAAGAAGTGACAAATACTGAAAAGCACAGGTTAAACTTGCCCCCAGATATTACAGGAAAGCACGAACCTTCTGATTTATGTCTTTGCCCTTCCAGACCCTTCTCGCCAGGAAGGTCAACAGGTTATATACCTTCTGCTGGATTAATCTACAGGAGAACAAGGGCAGCTAGCCAAGCAAAACTAGATTCTTAAAGGGACACAGCCAACCACAAACCTTGTCTCCAGTTTTTAAAACAGGTTCTTACAAATAAAACCTGTGACCAAGAACAGTAAAAAAAGATGCTGCTTCTCTATTTTTCAGTTTGCTTCCTGGGTGAACAGTGATTTACATTGTTTCCCCCGCACAGTTATTTTCTCCTGCTTGAGTAGATCCTTCACAAAGAAATGGGGGTGGGGAAATAAATAGGATTTTATTAATTTATTTTTAGAAAGATAAATCAAAGAGCAGTGAGTGTACTTGGAGAAAATCTTCCTATGCAAACCTTTCGTTTACACCTCTTTTTTTCTCTCTTCTTTTCAAGCAAAGAGAACCTCTCTAAATCCTGCTAGTCTGGTATCAGTGAGCTTTATTTCAAGGACCTGCTATGGAAAAGTATGATCAGGTAAGATAAACTTAAGACACATCAGCAAATCCTCCCTTTCCACTTCAGTATACCCATGCTCAGTGCTTTCTTCGACTTCTCCTTCAGTTAAAGCAGTTCTGGTTACAAGAGACTGGACTTTGCCTGGACATCTGTCATTAATGGTTACCATACTGTTTGAAGGGAGGCACTTTGAGGACTACACGAATTTATTTTCTGTTTGGCAATAGCAAAACAGATGCTTCAAAGGCTTCTATCCAGGCTCTGAAAGCCACTGGCACTCATGTCTCAGAAGTACAGCAAAGTAAAACACCTACCCTTTGGCAACTGTATTCTAACAAAGGTAAGAACAAGGTAATTACAAACCTAAAACGGAACAGAAAAACAGAGCCAATGACTCAGCCAGTGGCACCGGGAACTGGAAAGCCTGCCCCTCCCTAGCAGGAAAACGTCTAATTCATATGGTGTTAAAAACAAAGGAGAGTGACTGCATCATCTCCAGAAAAAGGAGGACCCCAGGGGCAGGAACAACAACAACTAAAAAAACCGACCCAAAAAAACCAAACAAAAAAACCCCAAGAACCCAAACCACCAACTCTAACCACCAAAGAACTCTTCCTAATCGTCCAGTCTCACATCTTGTAACGAGCTCCATGCATGCAAATCCCTGACTTTTTACAAGGCTCTACAAAGGAAGATGTTGGGCATTTATTTTGCATGGTGGTGGGCATAATGCAGGCGTTGGAGAGAGAGGAGCTACTGTAAATCTTGATAAACTTGATTGCTCTTCAGAGGACAGAACTGCCATGAAGTTATGGAATGAAAAAAATACGGTGCATGATGCAATAGGTTTAGATTTAGAATAGCATTTGTTACTCTCCAAGGAAATCATAGCTCAAAAATTACTTCAAATTGGCCTTGGAGAGTACTGCTCTTATTATTAGAAAATTGACTAATGCCTTCAAAACTAAGTGTAATGATATATACCGATGGAACCAACAGGTACAGGGAGCATCTGCTGGGTTGCTGCAGGGATCTTTGCCAGTCCAGATTTCTTTGGCATCTTAATTAGATATCTAAGATGCAATAAAGAGAATGTTAATGAAACTTGAGGGTGATACAGAATGAACTTTTATCAAGTGGACAGAAACAAAGGGATTCAGCCCAAAAACAAACGAAGCAAGAGGGACAAGTAAGACTACGCAGGAAAAGTAAAGCAAGGAAAATGAAGAATCAAGAATTAAAAAAGCAGAGATAAATCAAGGAAAAAGCCCTGCCAGAAGTAGGAGCTAAAGAGATACAAGGGTGAGAATGCTGAGCAAATGAGAGAGTTGCTTGCAAAGCAAATGCTTCTACAAAATGACCAATGTAACTTTTGTCTGCCTGTGCTCAGGTATCATTTCAGGCAACAAAGAGAGATAAATCACCTCCAACACTTGGAATACCAGATCTCATTCTGTAAGAGGAACACAGATAAATTGAAGAAAGCAAAGAACAGAGTATAAAAAACAATCATTAGGCCTAGAAGAATGGACATTGAAAAACATTAAAGGTTTAGTCTCATTAGTAGCTTGTAAGAACTTAGAAGGTGCAAATGCAGAGAGAGAATAAGCAATCATTTCACAGAAATACACACCATGGCAAAAACTGTTGCCGTAGAATAAGAAAACTTTTCTGATGTTAAAGTAGATTGGGCAATGGAAAAATTGCCCAAGAAAATTACTGGAAGATCCATTGCATAGCATTTACAGAAAAAAAACCCCAAACACAACAACATTGAATGAACAAAGGACAAATCTGAGCTATAGGGAAAGTATAATAGATCTTTAAAAAAAGGTAACACTGAATTTTTGCTTTCTTAAGATACAGTCATGGCCAGATAAGACAGAAAACCATTTCACTGTCATAGGAGCCACTGTAGATACGGTCCAATGAGCTACTGAAGGTGGGAAAAGATGCCAATGTTGCTAAGAAAATACCCCCATTCTTCCCCCACTGCCCACCCCCCTAGTCATCACACCCCCTTCTCCAGACAGACACACCAGCATTTGTGTGTCCATGTGATTAACTGGACTGCGGAACAGATGTGGCTAAAACCTAACTTGCTAAAAGACAGTGTTACTTTTCATCTGGATCAGCCCCCCCCAGCCCAGGTCGGTAAACAGCAGTGCCAATACCCATGCCAGTGACAACGGGAAGAGGTGTGACAAGCACAGAAACGGACAGTTTGAGGCTGTGTGGACAGGTTCCATCTACAGCAGCGCCAGCCTGAAGTCTTTGTGGACCCACCCCTTGCATTATGTTGTGACAGAACCAAGAGCTGAAAGATACCATCAGAAAGAGACACATAGCGCTACGGAAGGAAAGTCGTGAATGAGTATAATGTCATTCCAAAGAGAGATGCAAGCAGCATCCACTGGAAACTGTACTTTTCAGCAGCCTTCTCAAAACCCTACCTACTGTATTTGAGTTCTGTGAAACAAATGTCTGAGTAAGAAAATCAACAGCAAGTACAATTTTATTTTAAACGACAAGCAAGGTCCAGTGCCATGGAGCCCTTTTTCTCTTCAGAGCTTGGCAGTACTATTTTCATACCATTTTTCCCACAGATGTTCTGTAATACGCTGTAACATTACAACACTTATCACAGTAATAACCTGAAATACCCCAAAGCCATCAGCAAAATTAATTAAAAACATCCAAAAGACATAGCAGGAACCAAGACAGCGGAGAAATTCCTAACACCCATTCTCACGCACACTAATTGCTCCCAAGATACCTGAGAGAGGATACGGACGATGAGCTGATACTCCAGTTTAGAGATGATAAACTTTGTCGCATGCTCGAGTTTGAGGGAGCCATCCAGACCGGGATTTAGTAAAATCCCATGAGGTGACTGCACCCAGTGTCTGGCTGCCCTTCACTCTGCCAGCCCAAGTTCCAAGGAAAACCACAGAGTCCCTCGGCATCCAACAGCCCTAATAAAGAAGCCACTGTATTCGTTATAGCACGGATCCAGGCTCCTCTCTGTCGTGAGAAAAAGCTATCAAGACCAAAAGGCTTTCACTACACAGGTGATAGCACAGCAGCTTCAACCCGCCCCTAGCACTTGTTATATACCCAGTCTGCTTTCCCCTTCGTCCTGTTCCTCTTGCTCCTCCCCGTTACTCGGTGTGCCCTGTCCTACTGCCCACTTCTTTCTGCAGAAGAACAATAAAACCTCTTATTAAATCTACAGACAGATGGACAGACAGGTGAACGAGCGCTCCGCTCACTTTGTGCGCAGACAGTGCAATCAAGTCTAGGGGCAGCCGTTTCGGAGTTTCGGAGTAATAGGAAACAAGAAAAGAAAAAAAAAAAAAAGACAAACCCCAGATCTCCTTCCCTCCCACCCAGCTCCCTCATTTGAAAAGCATTTTGCGTTATTTGCAGAGGATTCACAGAATTCAACTCTTAAGGTTAGAAAGCAACACGAGGTTAAACAAAAACAAAACAAAAAAAAGGTCGGTTAGTTGTGGGTTTGTTTTTTATTTTTTTACTTATATATGACCATTCACCATAAAGTAATTTACAGAAGTCATTAAAATACGTTGAGTTACACTCCTTCCCCCTTCTACAAAAAAAGCCCCATCTTTGGCATCCCATGCAAGGAATCGTTTAAACGGAATTACCTACATAAGACAAAAGATTATTTGGGTAAGCTTTTTGTTTGGGTTTGGGGTTTTTTTTTTGTGGTTTTGTTGGGTTTTTTTAAATTTAAATCCTTTCCAGAGGCATGCCACCAAAAACTCAACTGTAGCTTCAGAATAACTGAAATAATACTCCCTCAGCTTTTGGTAAGTGCCCCGTAACTACCCACATGCCTTCTCACGGATGGGTTTGCTTTACGATTTCTTGTTGTTTTCCCCAAAACATTCACATTCCATAATTCACATTAAAATTTACTACAGAAAGTACTGCTCCTCCTCTCCACCCTCCCCAAGAACATCTCTGCGAACAGCACAGAACCCTGGGGTTTTTCCCACGAGAAGCGCTAGCGGTTTTCAGTCGGCACGACGAGCGACCGAGTTCCCCAAGTCCCAGCGCCGGCAGCCCCTTCCCGAGGCGGGGGGGCCTCCACCGAGGATGTTCCCATCGCTTCCTTTGTAGGCTT
>NW_009260172.1:531678-558626 GCF_000687185.1 Egretta garzetta
CGTCGGAGCCCCGAAGGGATGCGGTGGGATTTCCACCCGGCCTGGCTGAGCCGCTCGCTGCAGAATGAACCGCAGAGGTGGCTGCAACGGTCCAGTGGCCCCGAGAGCATCCCCAAAAGTAAACTGCTCTCCCGACAGCCCCGGGGCGGGCTCTGCGGCTTTCCGCGGCCGCACGGCGAAGCCGCTCCCTCCCGGGGCACCCCCCCCGGCGCGCCAGCCAGCCGCCCCAGGGCAGGCTGATGCAAGGCTGGGGGGAGCTGCACTGGGGTTGGGAAGCCGCGTCCCCAAAACAAAAGCAGTGGTAAACCAGCAAGTTTAGTAAATGTGGCTACATCCTATTAGCAGCTCCGGGCAGCGCGGCTGCAGCAGCAAAATGAACTCTTTCACGTCTCCAGCAGGTGACTTTGTCATAGATGCCTGGTGTGCGCGTAACGACCTGGGGCAGAGTTACGACACAGTTGGCTTTGTTTAAAACTTCACTGTATGGAAAAAAGGGATTAAGAAAAATCTCAGCTTTTGGTAAGAACCCAAAGCTAAAAAAGTTCGTAACTCGAATTCAAGTTGCAGACAAAGGACTGAAAATGGGACCTAAATGTGTCCCTTAGGCCTCAGGAGCCAGACGGCAAAACCCATCAACTTAATAAACTTAGTCTTGGGATTTGGAAGGCCAGCTCCACTTTTTTTTTTCCTTAGTTTGGCAGTGCTGAAGATAACTGATATTGGTAATCCCTTTTACAATTTACAATCCACTTACTTACAATCCACTTACAATTACTTTTCTTTGTAAGGTAATTCAGCAATAATCTTATTTTTTGAATACTTTAAAAGCTTTCTGATACAACCATAGGAATCAAGAGTATGTACAAGATGAGTAAGATGAAGTTACAAAATTCAATGAAATTGTTGTGTGGTTTTTTGTTACATAAAGCCCTGTAATGATCTCTTTTTGGCACTGTTTCTACTAAGCCATATTTAAAAACATGTAATTTAATGAAAAACAAAGGTAGCTCACTTCTCTCCACATCTGTTCACTGTGAATTCTAAGTCAGGTCTCATGATTATGTGACTAACATATTGTTTTGCTCCCATTTCCCTGCAGAATCAGCATAGCTCAAAGAGAAGGAATTGAAACCTATTCCTTCCTGTGAATCATCACACAAATTGTTTGCAGGACTCCAGTCGATTGTAGATGGAAACCCACTCAAGAGAACAGAGGATTTTTGGCGGTGTGGTTTTTGGTTTTGTTTGTTTTTTTTTTTTCTTTACTGGTGGTAATGTAGAAGCAAACTATTCTGCTTAGAACAGAAAGCAGAGATTTGGGCAAGCTGATCACTTAATTTCCCAGCCCTATCTGTACTCTATCTGAATGATTTCGATATGCAGCTTTAACAGTCATTTTTCACACTAAAATAGTATTACTTTTCCTTTAATAAATAAAGGGTTCAATTCAATTAAGCACTAAAAAAAAATCAGTCCTTTGTCTTCTTCATAATTTTAAGCTGTTTTGTTGCAGAGAGTGCAATGGTTCACCTTGTTTGGAAATGTTAATTTAATCAAAGTAAATGATCACAAATTCCATCCTCTAGAATACATTCACCCATTTATGTATTCTCTAAATTAAATGTTAAATTACCAGAGCAGGTTACAGTTATAATAGCCTTTACCTTAATGCATTTGGGTGGTTAGTTTGCTTCTGGATTTTTCTCCCATTTGGGGACCAAAGAAGTGACCTCCAGCTTCCAGCAGGGAAAGAATAATTCCATCTAGAACATGCTGAGGGACGGAATGAGAAGACAAAAACTCTATAGACTACGGTTCAATAGATACAAGAGTAAGTGGGTATAGGGTCTCTGCCTTCATTAATGGCGGGGCTTTCCATTCTTACCACTTCACAGTTGTAGCAGGCTGTTTTCCCCATTAGTAAGGAAGCCCTTACACCAGAGTTGCTTTTCTACTCATCTTTGTAGCCATGTGCTGGGCCAAATCTCTCGGCCCTAGGATACCTTCAGCATCTTTCTTAGTTCTGGGTTTCAGCTGTCGTAGTTCCACACTGCAGTTACGTTCTCAGTTTGACACTGGCAGAGAAGATGAGATTCCTGACTGTCAAAGAAGTAACCATCCATAATTCAGTTTCACAAGACTTTGCACAAACTCTGAGCTCTTGACCTGTAAATCACAGGAAAGGCTTTGCTTGTCTTCTGTACCAGGAACAGGAAACCTAATTCAGTGTCAGCTGAGACATTTACAGAGCTGTTAATACCAGCAAGTAGAGGAGCACACTAAGTAAAGTATAATATAATTATGCCAACAGTAACAACCCCCCCCCCCCACCTACTGCTACCAAATTCAGCAGCAAAACTTCCATGAGAGTCGAACTGACCCCTAAAAGAGCAAGAAATTACTCAATGTCTTCTATATTTGTGAGCCAAGGCGCTTATAGCAGCCTAGGAGCTTTAGGATTTATATTTAACAGTTTAATATGCTTCCTTCTTTGTTTTAAGATCTCTTTGGGATTTCAAGAATGTTACATTTGCATGTATGCAACTAATATTACTGTCCTAAGAACAAATGCCAGAAGTATTCCCTGTTCAGTTTTCTCCCCCAACTAAACCTAATTTGGCTCAGATGGAAATAGTGGAAAAAAAGAGGTGTGTGAAGAATAAGGCCCACACATTGAGACCTGTGTCAGTGTCTGATTATCAGAACCACTGCATCTCCTCTTACTGAGGTTCATACATCTCCCAGTGGAAACAGGAAAAAATAACTACTTCAGCTTGGTGTGGCCTTGTATTATTTCAGTTCTTGATTCAGGTATGTATGGTATTGTGCTTCAACAGCAGAATGGGCTCAGATGGAGGGTAAGAAAATGCATAAAGAACCATCTCAAAAGCCCTAACTGGATGCTAGGAGAAACATTAAAAACATAGGGCAGAGAAGTACAACTAGCTTAAAGAGAGAATCAAATGGAAACCAAGAACTGTACAGGAAGACCTGCTGATGGGGGAAAAAAGTATTAGAGAGACCAACATTACATTTATTCCCTGACTTCTAAGTGTATGACAAAAACTCCACAAAGGAAGAGAACTGAGAGTTACAAAGGAAAAGGGGGAGTAGGAAAAGAGATGAGATACAAGACATGAAGAAACTGAGGTAGTATCGAGCACAGCAGGAACAAAGAACATCCAACAAGTGACAGTAAAATCCTACAAAAAAACTCGTTTAAGATTTTTTCAATATATGAATTAGTTTATTTTCATTTAGATATAAAAGTTATAAATACAATTAATGTAAAACAGTATCTGATAAAAGACCACTGAATCAGTTCATTTGTCTGCATAATTTGATGGAGACCCAGAGGCCCTGACCCTGTCAGGATCATCTGATGTCAACAAACAGCTTGAAGAGCCACTGCTGACAAGCCTAACTGATGGGTGAGCAAAGGGATGCTACTGTGGCCTTCTCAGCATAGAGAAAATCATCTTGAATTGGAAATTAGCATTCTGCCTTCAGGTCACCCCAACCTAACATAAGGCAGTTTCTTTCAGACAGTCCTAGTCAGAAAAGTAATCAGACAGGTAACAAACTGACTTAGTTTTTCCAGATGAGTAGAAGGAATGCAGAGCCATCAGCCAGGAACTCAGAAGAGCACAACTGGAAAACACTGCCAGGTCTTGTCCCCAGCCTGATGAGCAGGAAGTACATGAAGGCACAAAAAGAGTTCCGTGATTTATGTTCTCTTTGCCAACTGCTCTGCTGGTGAGATCATCTCAAGGCAACGGCTCACCAGCTAATGCAGAATGGGCATCTGAGAGGTGCGCGAGCTGGAGTTCTCAGCATCAATTCATAATTTACAGTTAAATACAGAGTTTACACATGATTACTATAATTTATTTTTCCTGGCAATATCAGAAAATATCTTCACACAGTTTCATTATTTTGAAAGAGCAAGTGATATCTGCCACTGCAAAGACTCCAGAGACCAAAAGCAATAAATCTGGCTCTTTGGAGCTTGAAACAGAGTTAGTCTGCCGACAACATCCAAAGCTGGAGAACACCTATTCTTGTCTCAGTAGAGGAAGAGGGTTTTCCAGGTTTGTCACGAATATGCATAATGGCCATGAAACAGGCAAGACAGTAACTGTTCTCTGCTTTAGTACACAGCAGATGTGTACACTACGAGGTTTACATGTCACACTGTGCAGCAATTCACGCTGATGAATCAAGGCCATATGAATCAAGAAGCATTCCATGCTGTGACCTACAGTCTCCATGTTGTACATCCAGCATTAAAAATGGAACACCGGAAGGACACGTTGCAAAGCCCTGTGATACATTTATTAATTATTTTAAACTTATGGATGCCTTTGAAGACACCTATAATCTCCTTTTGAGGTAACTCCTTCTTATAGTCAGGTTAAAATTATTTATGTAAAACATACTTTAATATGTCATGACTTGAGATAACCTCGTGTTAAAAAAAAGAAATCAGTCACTAACTTATTCCTAAAAATGTAGCAAATTTTATGAACAATGGATGAATTAAAAAATATTTCTGATCAGCTTACAGTCTAGATTCAATTAATTAGAACACTGCTTTTCAGGAATAGTACTGTATACTGTTACAATACTACCTTGTGCCAAATTCAGTCAGATTCTATCATCTATTCAGTCTCATTTTTCACACGGTTAAGAGTAACAGAAACAGCAATGGATATAATATAACCAACTAAAAAGGGAGCATTTGAGATTTGATTGTTCTTTATTTGGTAAAAAGACTGTCAAGGGATATGGAGCAATTAGAATAATGAAAGGGAACTGGACTATCAGCCTTGAAGAGAATCATCCCATCGACTCAGAGAAAAGTGTTTTATTAGAGCCAGTGTCTCATTCCAGCTCTGTATTTGTTGACATTACCTATGGCTACACAGAGCCATAACCTGAATCCTTCTGTGTCTGACAGCTGTAACAGGCATAAAAATGCTACACAGGGCAAAAGAGAACACATGCCAATAACTGTCCTCCTTTTCTGAATTCATCTGATCAGGAACTCAAAGAGTTCCAGATCAGATCAGTAGCATCATCTCCAGGAGCACAGTGGAAGTTCCAAGGTATATGAACACTAAAGCATTATTTTTCTAATCCTAGCTGCGAGGGGTTCCAATCAGTGGGCTAAATTCCTTAGCCTGCTCTCATGCAGCATCTGTTACAAGGATTCTGAAAGCAGAATCAACACCGACAACATCACCCATCCTGTATTTCTTGTTCCCATCACCCATATTTCTTGTTCTTCCACAATGCATAGAAAGACTGCTTAGTCTTGGGACAGTCTCCTAAGATGGTCTACTGTCAACTACCATAATGCTCTGAGAGCTGGTATTTGCTTTCTAATAGGCCTGCAGAAGTCTGTCTTCCAGTCCCCTTCCATCCCCAATGTGCTTTTCATTACTCCACCTGGAACTCTTACAAGAAGATGCAGGGATGGGAGTGAGTTCCATGTTTCAAGTCTGTTGTCTCTCATTCACAGGCCAATTTACTATCAAAGCTGGAGAGTCCAATAGCAAAGGCCTGAAGAGCACAGAGAGGATAATTATAGTCCAAAGTAAACACATCTTCTGCTACACGACCAAACTGCATCACAATGTAGTCAGCTGGGGAGAAAAGAAAGTTTCAGAGATGAACAATTTCACAGTAAAGCAAAGAAAAAAACCCAGTCAATCACAGACAAAAAACAACATGTCTGACAGTCCCAAATATATGTGGTTGGTCTAGCCATCCTTTCTCACCATTCTGTTCTCTATGGTGACTGTGTTATTCTAGACATTACCTTTCTTAGAACCAAAGCTCAAACCACTCTTTTGCTGGGCTGAAGGTGCCATATTAATACTTTTCTTTCCCTTCAGAAAGCTTGCATTTTCCCCCTGTTTTGCTGCAGCTATGGACAGCAGTCTCTGCACCCACCCCAGAAAAAGGGACGCCTTATATAATTTTCTTGACAGCTGAGAAGTCCCCAATAATCCTGAGCTGAATTCCTCCACCCAGCCTCCCTCCTCCAAGAAAAACGTCCTTTTCCTCCCAAACCTCATTAAATAAATTGGGTTCTCCCTGTTTGAATAAGCCCCACACACTCTCCACCAGAGTCTTACGGTCATTGTCATGGACAATCTGGAAGTTCTTCACTGAGGCCTGAGTGACTCTCCCATGGAAGTTTAAAACGTAGGATTGAGTATCATCATTCCAGACTGGAGCCTTGTTGTGCAACTCAATGAGGTTCTCTAAATTTTTGGTTTGCCATTTTGACAGCAGACTCTCATGTTCCTGTTCAGAAGAAAGAAATATATTTATCAGATTTGGAATGGCTCTGCTTTTGAGTATTGCCTCTCTCATATTCTGCACTCTGTCACTTGAAGGGCATTCCCTGTTCAGTGAAACACAATGACAGCACTTAAACTCAGTCCTACTGAAAACTTCCTGCAAGTACCAGGAAGATACTGTCATGGATTCCCAGTCCAAGCATTTCCTTTCACTCAATAAGCTATCACCGTATTTCCACCCAGACAAGAAAGAAAGAGTGAAAGAGAAGGAATTGTGTGCACAGGAAAGGCAGCAATTCACGGGCCACAGATCACTGCCATCCTGCTGGCAGGAATCCTTTATGAGTCTCATAAGCTTTCTCTGATCCTCTTGTACCCAACTTCCATTTCTAACATTCTAAACTTTGAAACAAAGAAAATAATCCACAATTAACCACATAGTGCCAGGCCCTAGAGTGCTTCAGTAGAAAGTCCAAAGGCTGCAGTGGACTGTAAGTATGCCTTAAGTATGTTAAATGTCATCCTATTGAATCTAATAAGTGATGCACAATATGAAAAAGAGAGAAATAAAAACATGAAGATACAAAAAGGAGGTAAAACAGCACATTAAATCTGACAAACAGAATTAATTACAAGGAGCTGCAAATAGTGAGTGAAACACATGACATATGATTTAATTTTAAAATCTCTGCAACAAATAAAATCCAAACTGAAATGATATACGCTAAAACTCCCAAGAAAAAGAATCCAAACTAAAGTTACTTAATTGGAAAAAATTATCAGGAAACAACCTGTTGTGGAGGTCTGACTGATACGGCTATAGTAACTGTTTTAGTATTGTATACAGATATGATAGTGGATTTTTGAGGATAACCTAAATAAAACTTACTGTCCAGTTTAAACTAGTTCCTTTATATCTTTATTTTTATCTTTATTTACTTTTTTAAAGATGCAAAATAACTTTGAGAATTAGCACCAACAAAGTGTATTTAGATTCAATTTTTCCTCCTTTAAAGTGGGGGCAGTATTGCTTAATTGGAGGCACTGCACTACAGAAAAAGAAGACAAAACCAGAGTCAAAGCCCTCCACTGAAAGCTTTGCCAACTTTTCATAACAGCTTTCTGTTTCAGCCTTGTCCACTGTCAGTACACTTGCCTGCTAGCAAAACAGTTGGGAAAATAGGGGAGAAAAATAAATGCAGGGCCATGGAATCATTACTGCACTGATGGGGGAGATGGCAATACCAGTTGAAAGATGATGAATAAACGACCACCTCCAGATACATTTTTCCTGCCCATTCACAAAATCAAACCTTTTTTCCAGGCTCTCATGACTCTGAATTTCCACTCTTGAAGATTTTTTCTCTAACCTCAACAAATACACTCTTCTTCTGCTCGTATCTACTCACAACATGGCTGAAAATATAATTTTCTAGCTTACAACACTGACCATGTCTTTCAGTTGGCACCTGTCATTTCTGCTTTTTGGTCATCTATCACACAAACATAAAACCCACATTAAGGAACCTGAACAATTTTCATCATACACCTTAATATATTTTCAGATACAGTTCTGTAACCTTTTAGCTAGAACGTCCCCCATATGTATGGGAAATCTTCACTAAATAGTCACCAGAAAACTCCGTCATTCTCATGCCACTTTCTCCTTAAAAAATCCTCCTTTTCTGTGATTTCTACAAAGAGACAGACAACCTTCTGATCAAAAATATATTTACTCTCTTGCTACTACACCAGAATACCACCTTATCTATTTATTATCTGTTGTAATTCATATAGCAGCTAAGAATGTAAGCTCCCGGGAGAAGGAAGTTGTTCTGTGTTCATCCAGCTCTCAGCATAACAGGATCCCACTCATGAGGAGGGGTCGTGGGTGCAACAGCAACAACATGCACTAGCCATTGCAATAGCTAAGAAACTAATATTTAGACTGAGGAAAGGATAAGTAAGGATACAAACACTGTTCAGAAGGCTACAAATGAGGTAGAAGGCAAAAGCAAATTAATCAACACCTTTAGGCTACATTGTATATACTCTCCTCAGGACTTGCTAAAGCCCAGGGTATTAACAACCTTGCTCTAAAAAACTCCATCATTAGTAACAGACCTCTCCGAGAAAGTTTTAACCTGTTCCTCCAATCTGAAACATGACCAAACTCCACAACTCACATTTCGTGGACGGATTGGAATTCGCTTGTGATTCATATTCATTCCTGGAATGATCACAGACATTTTTCTGGGGCCCTTGAATCCTAACACATTGGTTTCCTGAAAGACAAGGATAGATGTTATTTTCAGTAAATTAGATACTTCATCTCAAAGACAGCAACACTGAACTTGAATCCACATTTATGTTGGTTTTTAGAGATCTGTTAGCTACAACTGTAGTAGCAGTTATCTAAGCGCAACTGTGTTTAATCACTGAGAAGAGCTTTCTCTTCCATTTTGAGAACTGCATTAAAAAGGCATACATAGTGTTATCTTTTTCAGAGTGCATCTGTTATCCTAATGAAACATTTATAATTAAATCAGACAAGTGCAACTTCCAGGCATCTGAGGCAAAAATGTGCTAAAATCTTGCTAATAAACAAGCCTTAAGTATGATAAAAGGCAAATGTCTTTGACCTGAGACTATATTATCTATATATCACCATTTAGGCTAAAATGTTCCTGAAGAATGAATGACATTCTTCTTTAGGTGCTGTTATTTGTGTTTAAGAGCATACCTACAATTTTCTCTCAAATCACAGTCTTTTATAAATGATTAAGACAAGATCCAGAAGGCAAAGTATTCAGCATCTGTCCAAGATTCAATCTTAAGCAGATTTTCTGAGTACTGCAGGAAACTGCTCCAAGTGGATTGAGTATAAAAAGCAGAGGAGAAAATCTTAGCATTCTCAAACCATCTATTTAATAATGTCAACCAAAATCCAAGGGTCCACTTAAAGTGTTCTGTAACAACCTCAGTGATATCCTTGAAAGTTCCCAAAGACAAATTAAAAAGCCCAAATCTTTTAGAAGTACTGTTTTGATTGATAGAAGTGATACAGCTTCTCCTAATCTGCTAGTGCATTTTGTGGACAGAACAAAAGTCTTTGGAGTTGCAACCTCTATTATTTCACTTCAGAAAATCTAGGGGCACATATGAGAATGAGGGTACTGATTTTATTCATATATAAACTTTATGAACTTCTTGTAGACAACAGTTCAGAAATCTGAAAAGCTGACTATATATTATCTGCTGCACTCATTTTAACACCTTGCTGTGTACAGTTAGGTAGGGAAATGAAGAATCCTGTATACAAAGAAAATATACAGTGATAATTCTGTAAACAGGCTAGTACTGAAATTACCACATCAATTTTTTTCTCAAGTGCCATTAAGATCAACAGCAAAAACATCAAGATCAGGCTCCAGTAGGCTAATGTACCTGTAAATTTCTACTGCTGTAGCTGTGATAAAAGTAAAAATCCTTCCACTTGACTGGCCGTCATTGTAAAGAACCTAAAATTTTACTCAAACTTTAGGACTGGAATATGAAACAAGGTGACGTGCAAACCCTCACGTAATATTAGAGTGTCCACAAGTGACTCCTCACTCTGAAGCCTAGACTGAGGCAATCCACAAGACCAGAAGAAGAAAACATCTCTAGCACAGAGCTAGCAAATCACAATTTCCCCTGGAATGATATCCTTACCAACAGCAAGCTGCTACTGAAATAATACCACCTCCTTCCTATCCACCAAAATGGCTTTGGTTCTGCAAAAAATACCTCTATTTCACAGGGTAGTCCCAGTTCCTTCTTAGTGTCCACCAGATACCAGCTGGGCAAGAGGCAGTTCATGCTGCATCTGGCTCCATGCAAAGTTTACATTGACTGGCCACACGCCAAACGATAGGCCAGGTAAGAAGGTCATCAGGATGTTAGTTTGGGTTTCTCTCCCTCCCCTAACATTGATTTTTTTTTGTTTTTATTAAACTTGTAAGAACTTGTCTTTGAGGCCTCTGCCCTTTGCTGTATCTGGTTGAAATTGGCCAGTTGGTTCAAAGTTAAGTGAGGAAAGCTGCCAGGCAGGATGATTTTGTAAGCCCCGTTTCCTCAGCAACCAGGCGTCAAAAAAGAAAGGGGCAAAAGGGGAGAGGCACTACTTACATAACAAATAGCTGCAAGCTCCTGTCTCGTATGAGCCTTTTCCACTAGACCTTGTGCCTTGACTGGGCTAACTCCATGGTCATAGACTGTAAATTTAGTTCCCATGAGGTTTGACCTGATGTCAGGTTATGGAAAGACAGAGAAAGAGAGAGGCATCAGTGGAAAGTTTTGTCATCTTCTGAAGGTATTTGTACAGCGCAGTGAAAACACACATCTCTTCCTGTCTGCATCTTCCTATTGCCATTGCACCAATGGTAAGGTGCTTCTGCTAAGTGCCCATGGTGAACTGAGCCTGCAACCTATCCTGGGAAAAGCATTGAGACAGAATTCCTTCTCTGAATTGCCACAGTGAATGGTAACGCTGAAGAAAGGCTGCCAACCCAGGTGAATACAGATTATATTAAGCAGGACAATGCAAGTTCATTCTCTCTGAACTGGTACCAGATTGCTATTTATAACCCCAGCTCAACTAAAATGAAAATCCAGTCTCTCCTGTCTGTAGTTTTCATCTGTGATTCTCACCTGAGTTTTCCAATGAAACTTTCCCCTTCCCGGGATAAATCAGTTGGGTCAATTGATATGAGGTAATTGGAAGTTTTGCTCTTTTTTCGTTTTCTCCCTGCAAGAAGGAATGTCTGGAAATACAAAACTTTGATCAAGACTGGAGCTTTGTAAGAATGCACAGGCATTGTTAGACATTGCTATCCAAACCTTTATCTCTCCATTCCCACATCCATTTCCCTTTTTGTTCTGTGCTGTTACTGTCTTTTGTTATGCTACTGTCTCCACAATTTTGATCTCTTCTGCAAGTGAACACCTTGAAATCCTATTCCTCCAATCAACTCACTCAGCAGTCTAGATTTAATGCAGCTGTCCTTTCTAGTCTTCCCTCCTTCTCTTCTGGAGCAGCTCAGTCTCCCTGCTCTTCTTTATCCTTGAAATTTTTATACTTTTAAAATTTAATCTTTCATTGTATTGTGTCTTTTAAACCTGCCAATTCCCTCCTTAGTGCCCTGGCCAAATGTAAGCTGTCCTCATCTGCATGCTGGCTCTCCTCATCTTCTGGTTTCTTACCAGAAGGTCTCCCATACACCAAAAATATTCTGCTGCAGGAGTACAATAGCCAAGATACTGTGTGCTGCTTGCAATACCTTTCTGTTGTCATCCCTTTCCAGATGCATGTAATAAGTAGGGAAGAGGCCCCGGTCCATTCCCTTCTTATCTCTAGTGATTCGACACTTGACTGTAATACCACGGGGTGCAGGGCGTAATGCAAAATCCTCCAAGTTCTCTACTTCTCCCAGCTGTGCATCTGCCTGAGGGGATGGACTACAGGAAGCACCTGTTTCCTGCAGGAAGAACCATCATATTAGCAAATTAATATCAGATCAGAGGCTCTGGTATTCCCTAAGAAAAGAAAGGTCTGTTGAAACAGAAGATCTCACGTCTCGAGAAGATATTTGGGAAAGGGAAGTTAAACAAGAGACTACCTGTGTTTCTCTGAAGAAAGTGGATGAAGACTTTTACTCTGTAGAAAGACTAGCCCTCCAAGGGGAGGGGAGAAAAAGTACCCATTAACCAGAGATGAGTGAATTGCTAGGAAGAGACAAATAGGATGAGACACTATAAATATTCTAAGCAAAGAGCCTCTCTGCTTTTAGAACTTCAAACACTCTGTGGGGAATAAGGCAGCATGGTAAGCTGGACTGATGGATGCTGCAGTAAAACAGACTGGGATTTTTGTGACTGAAATGAGCACTGAGATTATGTTCATTCAGAACAGTAGCAGAAACGGAGCAAGCTGACAGTGGAACCATCTCAACTAAATGCTGGAAGAACCTTAGAACAATGTGTACAGTCAGGATGCAAGTTATGGTCACCAAAGGAATGGGAATTCTAATGGAAATCTGGTATAGGTCATTAAGCCATTTTTTTTCTTAGAGGTAGATGAACCCTATATATTGTAGAACCCAGGAGATTACTCCCTTACTGGGCCTTGGAGATGAGGTTGCTGGTTTATCCCCATTCCCGGGTACAGCCAGTAGAAAGTCTAAGTGAATACACACAGACACACACATACACAGATTTGAAATTTGCTAGTGGCTCTCACTCCACCCCCCTCCAGCACACCCCCCTGCCTAGTATCTCCAGCAATTGGCACCCATAGCCCAGTCTCGCAAGTAGCTAACACCCAGACCTCTTGTACTAATCACCCACTAGTGTAGCACAACATACACACAGTCACCTCACAAATATATTCACATGGGTCTTTCGAATAGTAGCATGGACTTTTAAGGCTGTCCATCACCCATGCCCTTTATCTGGTCACCAGCTCAGACCCTGGGTCTTCCTGGTGCTGGTCTCTTCCAACTCACTGGCTAGTTCAGCACATAGTTCGTCAGCATACGTACGTTATGTATGTATCTCTCTCTCTCTCTCTCACACGCACACACGAGAACACATTCACACAGGAAATAGTTAGAAACAGAGTTTTAGAAGATGGTAGGACACACTGCAGTAATCAGGCACAAGGCTTGGCCAGACAAGCATACTATCTTGCAGCTGTTTACATGCTTCTGGTGCCTTCTAACCCCTTTAGTCCCTATTTTCCTATGCTTATTACTCCCTGATCCACCTTGACCCCTTTCTTTTCCCTCTTGAGTCCCTTCCCCTAAACACCCTGTAAAAAGTTTTGTCCAATCACAGAATTCTCTGTTCCATCCCAAAATTCTGTTCCTCCTTGCATCCCACAATAACTGCTATAAACCTTCAGGCAGTGATGCCTCTTAAGTCTGCATGGCATTTCAGAGTTTCTCTGAGTCACCTTGGTGGATTTTACACCAGAGACAATAGCCTCATCGGTCTCCTTTGAGGATCATAGGAGTAGCTGATTCATTGTGTTCCCATCTTCACTGATTAGGCTACTTGGGTTCCTCTGCCCACCATTGTTCCTTTGATCATTACTAGGTCTTTGTTTAACTCAATGGCCCTTCAATCACAAAACCTGATAATCATGACCTTCCTCTGCCCTCAGGGATTAATATGCTAGCTACTGTAGTTGCAACTACTACATTTTAACCCAGTGCTCAAGGGGTTAGTACTAAAATCAAGCATGTGCCTAACCCTTATCAGAAATGGATTTCAAGACACTTACTGCAAAAGATTTCTCACTAGTTGCAGAACTAGGCCTCTCAGATTCAGGATACTGTGAATGAGATGCTGGTCTCTTACTAGCTTCTTCCTCTTCTGTGTCCTCCTCATCAAAATTCAAACTGCCTGAAATTCCTGTCAGAATAGAGGATCAAGCAGGTAACCTTGAAAGAAGGTGGCATAAGTTCATGGCATCAATTATTCATATATGAGTCTTGCATAGCTATTCTGCTCTCACTCTTTTAATTAATTTCTGTTGTTTCAACTGCTGATTTTCTTTATGTGCTATATGGCTTCCTGAGCCTTGTAATTCAAACCCCCCCAAGTGACACTTTGCAGCTGTCACTGTGCAGATGATTAAGTAGCTGTCAGGCTTTTATTAATGCATATTTTACATGATATTACATGATGTAACCTATTTTGCTTAGTATGTGCTGTCATTTAATTAATCTTTCCTATTTTCAAGCAAAAAAGCCCTCTATGTCTTAAAGAACTAAAAAAGGAAATCCAGATCAATATGCTGACATCTATCCTGTAAGTTGGACTTTGTACAGTTTACATCCTTTACCATTTCCCCTTAGTCTTATACACACTGAAATGGAATATAATAATTTTTCAGTAAGAGCCCCTCTTATTCTTACATCAGTAGCAATAATTCAGGTCTCATGAATACTACTAATGATTTAATTTTTAAAACAGAAGCACAGACTGAGTAGTTCCAGGACTTGCTTATTTAATCTTAACCTAAGCAGAGTTACATAGAGATGACCATGGGTATATACCTAAAATAACTCTGGAAAACGACATTTATAAAGAGCTTCCGTACACATCACTGTTTGGTGTTTCCTTCCACTTGGAAGTGCATCATTTTGTTCTGTGATTCCATTCTTTAATTTGGCTGTAGAATGGAAAGCACATAAAGCACTACAGAAAATGAACACACTCAGCCTGCTAAACTGAATTATTTCCTGAGAGACAATATTATAACAGTGCTCCAACATGGCACTGCATAGAAGGGACACTGATGGAGGTTCTTTGTCTCAGATGAAACAGAAAAACGTAGTCTTAATAACCTGTCAGTAAACTCCCCAAAGCACATTTGGGAAGAGGAAAGGCGTTAACCCTAATACTCTGGCCAATTTCAAAATTCACTGTTTATATTCTACCTCCACTGATTTCCCCTGAAGTTTCAGGATGTTCTCCCCTGCTTCCTTTCCTAACTCTTGGGTAATGTTGCTATCCATAGGTAAGCAGCTGTTGCATCTTACAACTGAATGGAAGTATTTCTACATATGGTAGTACCTTAATACATGAAGTGTACTGGAAACATTCTGGGAGACAGGCTTTGCAAAATAAAAACAAGCTATGTACCATATTAAACACTAGCCATTATTTTGCTGCAAAATGCTTAGGCTGCATGCAACAAAAACTGTTTCCTGTGGTACTGGCAGCAACATAAGATACTTGGCAGACAGAAATGGACACTCCACTGGGAAACAACTTAATGGGATATAACTATTGAATATAAAACTCTAAAATTGTTGATTGTGACAGCCTCTGACTTGGGAAGAACACGTGTCCTGTTAGTCTCCTAAACAAGTTAAATTACGGCATTTACTGGCTATAGAGGGTTCTGCTGTTGTGAAAATATTCAATCATCATATCCAGATATAATACATCTGGAAAAAAAGTACCCTGAACTTTAGCAAAATCTGAAGTATAGCCTTTTGTCACCAACTTCCTTAGAAAGGCCAGAAACAGCACACTGTCAAACCTTTAAAACATAACTGATCTGTTCCAATTAATATCAGGAGAAGGAACGGCAGTTCTGCATTTCTGCATGCTGTAGGATCTACTAGCTCTGCATTTAAAAGTAATTTCCTACAGACACTTGTTTCATGATTCCTCATATTTTTTAGGTTCTTTAATGCTACTGAAAAAAATTATTGGAAGATGAACCCAAAAAAGACCTTTGCCCATTATCAACTCTTACCTCGTTTCTGTAAGATTTCTTGCAGATCTGGCTTGCCTGCTGTGTCTGTTAGAGACTCTCCATCATTTTCCTGATCTGCACTGTCTTTTGTTTTGGAAGATCCAGCAGAGAGAGTTTGGAGCCTAGTCCCCAAATCCTGCACTTCTGATTTCAGGAAAGCAGCTGGTCCATCAATGCCTGCAGGACACAATGAAACAAAATGCTAAAGTCTATTTTTTGCTGCTGAAGACACATCTCAGGACAGTGGTTCTTTTAATCTTCCCTTGCTCACGCATCCCTTTAAAGTCCTGAGGCATACTTGTTCAACTTTTGTCAGAAGACCTGGGGGTAGTCAGGCCTGACTCTAGTACAGACCACCTATTACTTTAAACATATCAGGCATCAGTTTCTCCATTTATAAATATAGTGATTGTATCTACTTTTTTACAAGGGCTTAAGCAACTAAAATTAGTTGTATTTGTCATGCACATTGATATCCTTCAATCTATTTATGGGCAACTACTCTTTTCTTTTCTTTTAGGTTCCTTATTTGCTCCTGTGCCCATGAGCGCTCTACAGTGAACACCGCAAATCAATTTGATAAAAGTATCTATAGCCGCAGGCAGAAAAAAATGTAAATAGATACTCTATCTTTTTGGTAGAAACGAATTTCCAAGTTTAAATATGCAACACAGCTGCGTACTGCACTTCATAACTGATGGAGACATCTTGATGTCATGATCTGGCATAATACTTAATACACATTTGTGTAGCACACAATAGTTAAGTGTAGTTCCAGCTTTAGATTTCTTGCTTCCCCACTGTTTTCCTTCTTAAAACCTTACTGCTTTTTCTGGTAATCAGATTTCTGACATGTTTACTGCTATTATCACTTCTTAAAAGGATTTGTTTGTACTGAAGAAGCTTCAGAACTATGGAAGCTAGTGAGGGAGCAGCTAGTTCTCTTTTTTTTTTTCCCTTGTAGTTTCAGTTCTACTGAAGTCTCCTAACTTAGAAGTTATATAAATCTTTCCCCTTGCTCTCTTTTTGACTTAAAAGTGTTTGTTAACAGATGCTTTCTCCCACCTGATTTTTAACATGTAAATACTACCGTCCACATCACCTCTCCCCTCCCTATCCTATGATCCTGAAAAACAGTTGGAGAACAAGAAAAAATTTCAAAAGATGGGATAACATAGTTCCAAATGTGATCTTCAAACCAGGTAACACTGGTTTTTTTGGGGTTTTAAAATTCTACTCTACGCATGAATTCCCTATAAATATTAAAGTGGTGGTATAACATCCTGCAATAGCATGCATCTCAAAATCTTAGGACGTTTTCTGTAACTTTCTTGATAGGCTCATGGGATCCTGGCTCTCATAAACTACTTCTGACACTTCCACTGGAATGTAGGGGTTTCCTCGATGCTCTTTTTTCCTCCCTGTGACATGGAAGCCTTAAGGCTCTCACTACTGTGTTTGTTTTTACTCCTAACAGAATGGTCACTATTTTACTGTAATGTTTTGAGACCACTGAGTTACTGCTTTGGCTCTGATATCACTTCATGCTTGTGACTTTCTGGACCACTATAGCTTGTTTGTCATGTTCCAGTTGTCTCCCTGAAGCCCAGAGAAAACAACAGATGAGGTAAAAACCAGCAAGAACCTAATTCAGTATTCATGAGACTTCTGTGTTGCTCTTCTCTACTTTATCATTCAGTCATATCCAATCTTGAGATGGAGTATACCATGATACCATGAAGAAAAGTACAGGCAGTCACTACTGGATTATTTCCCTTCTTTATCCTGCAGCTTCAGAAAACTCTCTTTGGATTTGCGTCTCTCTACCTTTATAGAAGTTCCTAACCCATTTCTGTAGTTCTTCTTAGCCTAACATAAGGGAGCAATTACTCAAAGGCACATGAAGATTCTGAGCTGTCACAAAATTCAAAGTAACGTTTTTGTTTTTACAGTTCAGTATTGCTCAACCATACTGTACTACAATTCTACTTTTGTACATAGAAAGGTATGTAATCACTCGAACACTGTCACAGCAATGTAGGTGCCCATCTGTGACATAAAATGTATGCACTGGCATTTTGGGGAACATTGTTGCAATCAGGTTGATTACTTACCATGTAGCATAACATCACTGTGGAAAGGGGTAGGAGTTTCTACTAAAGGAGTCTGCTCCTCACATGCTTTGGGCTTTGACCTACGCAGCTTTGCCTCAGGATTTGGTTGTACCATCAAGGGATCAAGACGTTTCTTCTTCTGCTTCTTCTCTAGAAGAGCTCTCTGAGAAATAAAGAAAAAGCATGAAATAAGGATGAGTAACCACATCCAGAGGCAGAAACTATGCCTCAGCCATTGGCAATGACATGTCACTGATCGGGATCTCCAATAAACCTGAAATACTCTTGTAATCTCTTATAAAAATCCTAGACACAGACACCACTGTGTCTTTGGAGTGAGACATTGCCTTTGATTCTCCACCCATTGTTGATGGGTGATGTGGACACCTGATTATTTTCTGATCTATCTTGAGACCATCAGCAGATAATTTTAAGTCCTTTCATCCAGTCTAAACTGCAGCAATCTTTAATATAAATAGATAAATTCAGCAGTAATTTATAATGCAATATGAAACATTTCATGTTTTAATATACAGCATGTTCATGCAATTTTATTACTCCATGCATCCTACTTACAAAATAGCTCACAAGGACCCTCTGCTCTTTCAACTGCAGTTACGATTGAATATGAAACATCCCACCATTTAGGACAATAACTTCCTATGCATAGAGGGAATGTATCATTTTTCCTCCCTGTTTTGTACAATTAAGCTAACTTTGTATTGAGACAACTATCTCCAAGACTATCTGAAAATGCTAGAGTAAAGATTAGAGCCCTTGCCCTACGCATTACATGGCAATTAAGTCTTTTACTGTATTAGCATAACATTCTAAAAATCCATAATCAGAGCTCATTCTGCCACCGCAGTTATAAACGCTGTCATGGTGCAGCAAAAGCAGGCCAGGACTTGCAAAGGAAAAGGTTTTTGTCTCAGAAGATATCATCTTATAGGGACAACTCAAAACAAATACTTCCCAGAAACCAATGTTGAGAGATAAGACTTGGGGGAGGGGGGGAAATTACAGTCATTAAAATAGGACTGGATCCAGTAAAACAAAAACTGATCTACCTTGCAAATTTTTTCCATGTAATTAAGGATTGAAAGAATGGTAAATCCAAATGTTAAAAAATAAAAATTACTTTTCCAAGATACATATACATTTGATGTTTATGATTTCCTACTAAATGAGAATAGAAACAACTTCTATACTTAAATCAAGGCAAATGGGGACATTGCACCATTTTAAAGATGGCCACGCTTAATCCTAAAAAGTTAAGGTGATGCATGAAGAAGAAGGAAAAATCATATTATAATATCCTGTAATGCACCACTAGGCAAGCAATGTGCAAGCCCCTTGCTATAGATGCAGTTTATCCACGCCTGCTTCTTAGTTACCTGAACACCCCCTGAAAGTTGTTCCTGATGATTAGAAACCCTTTCTCCATCAAATTCTTTTCGGTCTCCAAGGATCCATCAGATAAACAGTACCACCAATTCAATCCACTTGAGACATAGATGCCTGGAACCCTTTCCTCTCCTGTTATGCTTTTTCTCTCTCTTGTCAGTTCTTTCCTCTCCTACTAGGCTTTTTATCTTGAGTGAGGTTAGTTTCTCAGGCAATCTCTCCCTGAGGAATTCCAACACAACTCAGCCCTTGGTCCTTTATTCTTTCTGCTTTTCAAGCACTTCCCTTAAAAAAAAAACAGCCCCAAAAAACCTCAAAACAATAACCTTTTTTATTTAAGCTCATAATTACACTTTGAAGACTGGACTGCAATACAGGTAGTGTTTGTTACTGCTGAATTATTTGCAAGGATTGTCCTGCAAGGCAAAAATTACACAGAATTCCAAAGAGATTATCACATTGCTCTAAAAGAAGAAAAGAAAAATAAGTAGTAGAAGTCAAATTCTTAGAAAATGCTAATTACAGATAAAATTTGTTTTCTAGAAAGGTAGTCAGACCCTTTCAGAAGAATTTACATTGGTTTGTGTTATTTGTTTGGTTTTTAAATCAATGCTGAGGAAAAGTAAAAAAAAAAAATCGTGATAATTTATAAATCTCCAATATTTTAAATAAAAGGAGAGAAGGAAAACAAGAATCGAAACACTATACTCAGAATAAGGATTTGAGAACAATTGTTGCCAAGGCTTCTATACCTGACAAACAGACAAGAAAAAAATAAAACAGACAAATCCTAAAGGCAGTAAGAAAGTACACAGCTACTGCTAGAATGGGAAATAGAATTTGGGATCAATATAGGATATAATAACTTTCAGAGTAACTTAATTGGTTATTCTATTTAGATGAGCTTTTTAAACATTGCACTGCTCACCAGTCTAAAAAATTATTTGTTCCTATTATAGTACATTCTGTTTCACCAAAGAGTTTCTAGGACTCACCAACTCAATGGGATCATATTGGTTTATACTGAAACATACAGTTTACTGCTGGTAGATGTGACCGACCTTCTTGTAAGAACTTCAGGATAATCAAAGTGACAAAACTTGATAGTAGTTTAATTTCTTTTAAAAAGGCTTCTCCCTAATACTTTGCTGGATGAAAAAAAAATCTGCAACCCACTGACAGGACAGATAGTAGCAATTCATTTTGTCTACATAAGGTGGCAGAGCAGCCTCACCTTCAGTACTATGTATTCTCTGACTCACTCCACTAAGATGAAGTAGAAAAAAGGAAACTGTATTTTGTTTCGTTTTGTCTGCTAACTAGTCTTTTCCTCCAGCTCTCTGTTACAGTAAAAATTCATATAATGTTACAGCAAAAAATTTAGACAGTTCATGAACAGGACACCAGGACATATAACCTGTGAAATAACAGATATGGATTATCATGATTTGTTCGGGATTTTGTGAACTCCATGTATTAAAATACTTTCAGAAGCATTTTCTTTGCACCACAGAAAAGTGTAACATCAGAATACAGGATGATTAAAGGATCATAAACCACCAAATCCAGTTCTAATGAGTTTCCAACAAGCTAAGAAGTCAGATGTGTCAGATGTATATATCATAGCAGACTAATAAGAGAACTAGGTTAGTATTCTTTCTACAACGGTGATGAACAGGAAGATGGTATATAGGAAGGTTCCAACCACTCAACCCTTGAAGGTGCAATACCATACTACTTATTATTTGGCATGGTCCTACCACAGTAGGCCATGTGGGATGGATCCTAGCTCTGAAACGTCCTCTTCACTCTTCCAGCTCCTCCTTAGTTTATGCTGAGGCAGCAGTGACAAAGCTAGCGAGGATGGCATTAATGGCACTTCGCGTCAAGAGTAAGTACCATACCAGGTGCACCTTCAGCTTCACACTGTTAACCTGCAGGGAGATGGCAGCATTGCATTTGAGCTGCAGGTGCCTCAAAAGACATGGGAACACCACCTACTGCTGGGGAAGTAAGCACTGCCTGAACAGCCGCACACTCTCTCCTCAAGGAAAAGGCAGCAGGCTAGATAAAAGCATCCTGGCACACAGAGCTGGCCCACAGATGGAACTTGATATCCTGCATTATTATATATAATATCTTAATGCAATTACAGGATTTCCAAACCCATAATAAAGATGGGTGACAGGCATATGTCTTTGCTGTGGCAAATGCGGATTCCAGATGCTCTGTATGGCCAAAGGTTCTAAACATGATCCTTCTGGATTAAATCATTTTGCATTTTTTATCCCAATTCCTATAAAGGCTTAGGACAAATTAATCAAGCGGGGCATCAGCTACAACCAGCAATGAGTCTGTCGTGTCTGATAGTGATCTCCTCTTGGCCTCTGTTCCTTCAGAAAGCATGGTACTTATTAATGTAAAAGTTAAAAGTAGACTTTAAAAGGTAGTATTCAAACCTAAATATACAATCCTAAATCAGAGACTGTTAGCATTTCTCAACAAATCTCATTTGCAAAGAGGGGAGGTGGTGTTAAGATATATTTTAGTGACATTTTCTAGCTGTTGATTTTGCAGACAATTGCAATCTCAACCAAATCCAAGAAAGCAGGAAACAAAATTACAAAAGGGTATGAATTCTTTAAACTCACCTCTTCATGACTCAACTGACAGCCGCTCTGAGGAAATTCCACCCAGCCCAGCAGCTCTGTTTTGGTGGAACACCAATGCATCCCCATGGCAAGGTCTAAAACTAGGCATACATCAACCACAGAGCCTAGCACTAGGAGCCAGGGATTAATACCAGTTTATGACCCAAAGCAACAGTCCTAAAACAGACACTGAGGTTTGTCACCAAGCAGTCATACCACCCCTAGTTTTGGAACTTCTTACTGAGTGGCTTTGGCACTAAATGCTCTTTTACTGATTACTTGAACTAATGATTTTTATTTTTTTTTTTTAAACAAATGTTACTGGATAGCTTACAGGTAAAAGGACTACCCTAGCTTCCACAAATATGATCAAAGATAAATTTTACTCCTTGGCTATGAAGTGGTTTAGGTAAGTGCCTATATACACACAGATAAAGTTGCTGCTAAATCCACTGTGAAGCGAACTCAGACTAGAAATAATGAACAAGTTCTGGTAAAAAGGGTTATTATCCACTGCAACAATTCCCTGAAGACTGTTACATCTGGATTTAAAGATCCTCAGCTGAGAGAGCGAGCTTTTCTAAAAGACATACTTTAGTTTGAACACAGATTAATTTAATGCAAGACAGTGATTTGAGTTCCATGTGAAATCATAATGATCTCACATCTTCTAATCTATTTATAAGCATTTAAAATTTCACAGAGGAAGAATATTAAGGATGGGTACTTCATTGCTTTTAAGAATATGGCATCCAGCAAACAGCACTTAAAAAGCTGAGACCTATAACCTAATATTCAACAAATGCTTGGCTGTAAATGTTTTCATAGTAGGAAACAAAAAAAGTCAAAAGATGCTGGAAATCTTTCTCAACAACAGTGTATGTGTATTGTTCTATAGCTTGGAGTAACTTTTTCTTTTACTTTGATTTGACAATTCCCTGAAGTCTTCCTCTCTTTTGATTAATTTTGCATTGTGGTGACTCAATCCCCATGAAATGAGAGGACGTATGAAAAATAAATGTATCAAAGACATCAAGCCTACAAGCCACAGAAAGGTTGACTTAAACTAACAAAAGCCATGAAAATCTTTAAAGAAAAACGTTAGCAATGAGTTCTTCTTTGACCAAGCAATTTTAGCACTTCACCCCTATTTCTCAAGTCTCTAGATGGCTTATGTTTGTTTTCCTATACTTATTGTTACCAGCTTCAGCACTGTAATTTACCTGATTCTCTAGTTTCAGCTGTCGTAGTTTCATGCTTTCATCCTCAAAGATGCTGGGAAAGGGAAAAAAACAAATTAATTATTTCTAGTAAATAGTTTGCATTGTAAGAGCACAGGATATTCACAGACATAACTTCTATCCCATGAGAAAACCAAGTTACAAGGCATTAAAAAATAAAACATACTTCATATTCTGTCATACATAGGACCAAACTGCAGTTCAATCACCGTAGTAAACTATTCTGAAAACATTTTGTAAATAAAAAAGGCTTCACTACTGATCGATGGATTATGAGACACTATTGAGGTGGGCTATGAGACAATTTTTATCTGAAGGCTTAACATAGTTCAAACTAATTCAGTAAAGTCTCTGCTCCTTCGTAAAACATTCAATTCCAAATTAATTCAGAATTTTAGGTTTTGTCTTGGAGTCAAGCCTACACATTCTCTCCTTCTGCCAGACTTCCCAGAACTACTGTTAATACCTGAGAGAATCTATATTTGCAACACCTGATATTAATTCCTAGAGATGAAAAAATAATTATTTAATGATTTAAGTGTTTTATAGATAACTTTCATATGAACTCTAGTTTTTCGTTCTAAGTTGTATTCCACATAGACTTCCAATTTCCTTTTGTACCATAATGAATTATTACATAAAGTTCAATTTGGAGCATTTAACCCTACGAAGGGGAAAGGTTAATTGACAAGTAAGTACATATTCTGCCTACCACAATTGTGCTCTTTCCTCCTACACAGCTTTGACAAAGACCTCTCTGGAAGTGAGAAAGCATCAGGAGGAAGATACTTAATATGGGAAACAGACAAACATCATAAATTTTATTGATGGCAATACAGCCTTAGGAAGGACAACTGGAGACATGAAGAGAGATGGGGAGAGAGGTGGGGTGGGGTGTCTGCAAAACACATACCATGGAAATTGGGTCACAGCACACAGAGCTAACAAGAGGAGAAAGGGCTCAGAGTCCCCTTAACCCCTAGTAAATCCATAATTGACACAACTTCCAGGCAAGCAAATGACAGATCAGAGGTCCTTACAGACAGACTACCCTAGATAACACAGGGCCTGTTCTGGAAGGCTGAAATGTGTAGAAAAGTGTTTCATATATGCCATATATAACAGTTTACATACTCTAAAATTGATGCTTACTGCCCAACTACTGGTATTTTAAAGCAAGTTACCACTGCCATTGTTTTTTACTTTGCAGCTTTCCTTATTTCTATAGGTTTTTTCTAATGTATTTCAAGTATCATCACATAACAAGTCTAGGACCAGAAAAACACCTTGCTTCTAAAAATTGATGTTACTCCTCACGTGGACCAGCAATACATAGCAGCTCGGATTCAAAAAGAATGGAGGGCCTGGAAAAATTAATGTCTTTCTTGAAGAGGGATGGAGAGCTATTGCATGTCCCCACAGCAACAGTTAGAGTAACACACTTGTCTCTACCTGAAAACATCCACAGTTTAAGAAAGAAACATGCAGACACATATCTACTGGGTGCAGCAAGATATACATTAGTTGCCATATGAAACTTCAACATAAAGTTAAAATGTGACATGCTTTTTATTTAAAGCATAGGTGATGGAAAAGGCCATCAATGGCAAAGTCCAAACAATGCTTGAAAGCTCCAGTTAAAATATGACCCCCCCCCAAAAAGCAGGGGTGCGGGGGGAGAAATGTTTCTTTTCTTTTCTTACACCTACTGACTTCAGAAATAGGTGGCATTTGTTAACTGCAGTCAAGAGTTTGTTATAAAGCAATCTATGTAGTCTGATGAATATTAGTTTTATGGACACATTCTTATATAATTAAAAAGAAACACAAAGGTGTCCTATGTAGATACAAGCTACTGTCTGTGGTTTTGTTGCTTTTCCCAATGGAAAATGCATCCCCAACAATTTGAGTCTCTTCTTCAGAAAATAAAAAGAAATAAAAACACTACCACTTTTGGAAATAAGTTTCCATTTTTCCTGGAAGATGGCACAATGCTGAAATATTAGGCTTCACACATGTGCCTTGTGGAAATCCTCAATGAAAATTATTTACTTTGTATTTTTAAATTATTTTCTACCCACACTGTACTAAAGTTACATAACATCAAAGACCAGTCTGAAAACTGTTGGAACAGGACCATAAAGCAGACTACACGATGCTTCACCTCCAACCGCTTAACTCAGGCTCAAACATGGCTGAAATACATAAAGATTCTAACAGATCACAGAGCCTGAGAAAGCAAAAGGTAAGTGTTCTCTTTTACAATTTACTGTTACACAGTAACACAGATTTATACAGACCAAAATCACCTGATAGCAGGCCACAAAATGAAAGCAGCCATCAATCCTTCCCATTATAAAGTGCAAGGATTCATACAAGGAGCAAAATAAAAAGAAACAAGTAAAGCCAAGAGCACTGTGGCACTGTAAATAGTACCTAAAAAAAATAAATTTAAATTTACACTATTTTTATCGACTCCTTCTGCAACCTTCCTTCCAGCACTTGGTCATCGTGAAAGTGTAACATAATAACCAGGCAAAAAAGAGCTTCCCACACATACACACTCTTCAAACCTTTTTCTACCCACCGCGGACCTTACAGGAAAAGGCTGTGCCAGAATCACTCCCACAGCTCACCACTAAGGAATGCCCATAGTCTGCAAATACAGCTGCAGGCTGCTAACACGAATCCTCCTTCAGATGGACTGACTACACAGACCAGTACATCTACGTGCCCTTCGGACATGCCCATGCAAAACCACTATGCTCTTCGCTATGCTTTTCTATTTGAAGGGTTTACGTGCAGTAAGAGGAATAAATATTCCAGTAGGAACAGGAAAAATAAGCAGCATTTCCATAGCTGCAACAACACAGTCCAAAACAGGAAAAAAAACCAATCACCAAACCAGCCGTCCATTTACCTTTGATAAATGAGAACTGAAAATATTCAAGTAGCCCGTCACGATCCTTTTCTTCCCAGCTGCTGCAGAGAGCAGACCACAGGAGACCCTGCCCACCAACTCCTCTGCTACATTTATCAGAATCCACCAGCTCTCATACTAAAGCTGCATGATGGGCACATGCCACAGAGAAAGGAAAAATGACACAGAATGTAACATAGAAGCGAAGACTAATCATTATCCAGATTACAGAAGAAAAATGAGACTGGGAAAGCAACTATTTAACAAAACCACTCAACTGAGAAAATGCAACAGCTTGTCTGAATGTGGGAGAAGACAGCGAGACATAAAGGGTTTCGCAGATCCATTCCTCCTCACAGATCCATTTCCAGATTCAACACAGTCCAACATGAAGCAAAATGTTTTATTTTTAATTGATACCACCTCAAATTACTGCTGAAATCAGAATTAGCATTGTTTTCATATCATAAGCAGAAATTAAAGTGTTGCAATAAATGACAAATTTATTATGGTTGTGTTTATTTGGTCTTTCCTAAACATTTTCAGAATATCAAACTAACCACAGTGAAGAGATAACTCACAAGTTATTTAACAGAGGGTCATATATGCAATTAAGGCTTCATTTTTATGCACTTTATTTTCACTTCTGTGAAAAAGGCACACGACATCTATTACCAGCTCTTTCAGAACGGACATACTATTTTTCAATAACACTGTAATTTTGGAATTACAAATTATGTTGTAAAGCATACATATGGCAAGACAGTGTTAACACTATGTTCTAAGCACTTGGCAGTAATTACCATTGAATCAGTCAAATACAAACTCACAGTATAATGCAACTCTGAGAATAATGAAATACCCTGATATTAAAGCAAGAGGATATAGAAAATGGGGCAAGGAAGCAATCAATCCATCAGTCTGAAAATGGTCTTCCCATTCTGCCCACACAAGGTCCACACAAGAGAGAGGATTCTGAAGAGCTGAAGAG
>NW_009260172.1:559077-568935 GCF_000687185.1 Egretta garzetta
TTGTTGCACTTTGGTCACAACAACCCCATGCAAAGCTACAGGCTTGGGGAAGAGTGGCTGGAAAGCTGCCTGGTGGAAAAAGACCTGGGGGTATTGGTCGACAGCCAGCTGATGAATATGAGCCAGCAGTGTGCCCAGGTGGCCAAGAAGGCCAATGGCATCCTGGCTTGTATCAGGAATAGTGTGGCCATCAGGAGTAGGGAAGTGATCGTCCCCCTGTACTCGGTGCTGGTGAGGCCGCACCTTGAATACTGTGTTCAGTTTTGGGCCCCTCACTACAAGAAAGATGTTGCCTTGCTGGGACCTGTTGTGAGGAGTGGCTGAGGGAACTGGGGTTGTTTAGTCTGGAGAAGAGGAGGCTGAGGGGAGACCTGATCACCCTCTACAACCACCTGAAAGGAGGCTGTAGCGAGGTAGGAGTCAGCCTCTTCTCCCTGATAACGGGCGATAGACAAGGGAAAATGGTCTGAAGTTGTGCCAGGGCAGGTTTAGGCTAGATATTAGGAAAAACTTCTTCACCGAAAGGGTTGTCAGGCTCTGGAATGGGCTGCCCAGGGAGGTGGTCGAGTCCCCATCCCTGGAGGTATTTAAAAGAAGGATAGATGAGGTGCTTAGGGACATGGTTTAGTGGTGGGATGTCAGGGTTAGGTTAAGGGTTGGACTTGATGATCTTAAAGGTCTTTTCCAACCTAGACAATTCTATGATTCTATGAAAACGGACCTCTTAGCAAGATTTGAATGCATCCTACAGTTTATCCAAGAGAAAATTAATCAATACACTCCACTGTATTCCTTGCATTTGAGGCTACAAATGACTACTGATGAGAGAGGAGAAGACAACGAAATCTAGTTATACATAACTGAAGCTAAACACATTCAGACTGCAAATAAAATTTTTATTTAACACTGTGACTAATGAATCATTGGGATACATCATGGAGCCACAGGAAAAGCAGCCTGCAGAGAGAAAATTATCTACATGATCCAGAATTGACTGGAAAGACAGATTTGAGTAAGTTAAACAAAGGAAAAACACTCATGATAGTTTTTCCTGCATTCAACAAAATAGCTACATCCCTTGTATGTCTGCTAGAGGAATACTCTACTCAGTTTTTCCTCCTAAACAATGTAGCAAGGCCTTGCAGATTTAAAAGTTTCCCAGATAGCTAAAGCTACATAAAGTTCTCTGGTCTCTTTTAATCAGAAGTACCTGAGGGAATTAGCCATGCTGGAGGCGATTTATAGTGACCTAAACAACAAACCCAAAGATCCAGATGGAGTCCAGTGCACATGACCCCTGTGGCGGAATTTCGTACAGAGCGCACCAGTGTCATACGCCAATTTGTTGGCAATACTGACCTGGGCAGATGATCAGGAAGCAACAGTGGATGAAGTGGCTGGCCAACTCTGGGAATACAAAGTGTCTCTTCCTCCCTTGTCTCAGCTGTGGAGAAACTGTCCCAGGAGTTCCAGCAACTCAAAGAGGATATGTCCTACTCCCCACCAGTATGGACCGGTATCTCACCTATTACAGGTCAGCATTCTTCTGCTCAAGATGGAGGATATAGAGGGTACACACCACAGGGCACCCTGTGCTTTTACCTGCGTGACCATGGAGAGGACATGAGGAAGTGGGATGGAAAACCTACCTTGACCCTAGAGGCATGGGTACACGAGTTGCAAGGAAAAGCAGCCACACAAGGGGGTTCTTCCAGGAAAATTGCTGCTCCAGATTTCAGTGGGCAGTTCCCCAGACAGGCTAAAAGGGCTGATCTTACTTCTGATCTTAATGAAGGAACTCCTGACTTATATAGACAAGAAATGAGTAACGAACACTATGACTAGGACTAGAGGGGCCCTGCCTCCAGCCAGGTGGAGGAAAGGGACAACCAGGTTTACTGGACTGTGTGGATTCGATGGCCTGGCACATCAGACCCACAGGAATATAGGGCTCTAGTAGACACCGGTGCACAGTGTACCCTCACGCCATCCAGCTATACAGGGGCAGAACCCACCTGTATTTCTGGAGTGACAGGGGGATCCCAACAGCTAACTGTACTGGAGGCCAAAGTGAGCCTAACCAGGAATGAGAGGCAAAAGCACCCCATTGTGACTGGCCCAGAGGCTCCATGCATCCTTGGCATAGACTGCCTCAGGAGAGGGTATTTCAAGGACCCAAAAGGGTACCAGTGGGCTTTTGGTATAGCTGCCCTGGAGACAGAGGAAATGAAGCAGCTGTCCACCTTGCCCAGTTTTTCAGAGGACCCTTCTGTTGTGGGGTTGCTGAGGGACGAAGAATAACAGGGGCCAATCGCTACCACAACAGTGCACCGGCAGCAATATTGCACCAGCCAAGACTCCCTGATTCCTATCCATAAACTGATTCATCGACTGGAGAGCCAAGGAGTGATCAGCAAGACTTGCTCACCCTTTACCAGTCCCATATGGCCAGTGCTAAAGTTTAAGGGACAGTGGACACTAACAGTAGACTATCGGGGCCTGAACAAAGTCACACTGCCACTGAGTGCTGCCGTGCTGGACATGCTAGAACTTCAGTATGAACTGGAACCAAAGGCAGAGCCAAGTGGAAAGCCACAAGTGATATTACCAATGCATTCATGCATTCTTCTCGGTCCCTTTGGCAGCAGAGTGCAGGCCACAGTTTGCTTTCACTTGGAGGGGTGTCCAGTACACCTGGAACCAACTGCCTTTGGATGGAAACATAGCCCTACCATTTCCATGGATCCAGACTGCACTGGAACAGGGTGAGGCTCTGGAACACCTGCAGTACATTGATGACATCATTGCGTGGGGCAACACAGCGGAAGAGGTTTTTGAGAAAGGGAAGAAAACAGTCCAAATCCTCCTGAAAGATGGTTTTGCCATAAATCAAAGGTCAAGGGACCTGTGCAGGAGATCAAATTTTTAGGTATAAAATGGCAAGATGGACATTGTCAGATCCCAATGGATGTGATCAACAAAATAAGAGCCATGTCTCCAGCAACTAGCAAAAAGGAAACACAAGCTTTCTTGGGCATCGTGCGGTTTTGGAGAATGCATATTCCAAATTACAGTCTGATTGTAAGCTCTCTCTATCAAGTGACCCAGAAGAACGATTTCAAATGGGGCCCTGAACAATGACAAGCCTTTGAACAAATCAAACAGGACGTAGTTCATGCAGTAGCCCTTGGGCAAGTCCGGGTAGGGCAAGATGTAAATAACATGCTCTACACTGCTATACTCCAGTTGAAAAAGAGATATTGGCAGCATGTGAAGGGGAAAGCATCAGAGGTGGAAGGTTTATGGCAACACGGCACCCCAGAAAGAACTGAGTCAGACAACGGGACTCATTTCCAAAACCACCTCAAAGACACCTGAGCCAAAGAGCATGGCATTGGGTGTGTATATTGCATCTCCTATCATGTACCATCCTCTAGGAAAATTGAATGATACAATGGACTGTTAAAGACTACCCTGAGAGCAATGGGTGGTGGGACATTCAAACATTGGGATACACATTTAGCAAAGGCCACCTGGTTAGTCAACACTAGAGGATCTGCCAATTGAGCTGGCCCTGCCCAATCAAAACTTTTAAGTACTGCAGAAGGGGATAAAGTCCCTGTAGTGCATATAAAAAATATGCTGGGGATAACAGTCTGGGTTATTTCTGCCTCGGGCAAAGGCAACCCCATTTGTGGGATTGCTTTTGCTCAAGGACCTGGGTGCACTTGGTGGGTGGACTTGGGAGGATGGGGAATTCCAATGAGTACCTCAAGGGGATTTGATTTTTGATGAAAAAAACAATGCACTGAAAGCTATAATGTTAACTGCTGTATAATAATGTATGTAATCACTTTTATGGTTGCTATATGCCATATCAATGGTGTTACAGTAGGAGTTGCCCAGAGTAATGAAGAATAAACTTTGATGAAACTGAGCAAGTGAAATGGTGATGGAGCCAGAAGTGGCTTCAACATGCAACACTCCAACACCACACACCATCTCTCCTGCCCTCAAAAACTGTTATGAGAGATGGAGCCCAAAGTCATGGACTAAATGAACTCAACGGGCATTTTAGAGGGACGATCCATAGACTAAAGGAATGATACCTGTGTGTATATATCAAAAGACAGGGAAAGTGGTGGTGATTAGTTGGAATGTATTGGAAAGGGTAGGACCTGGGCATAATGTAGACAGTACAGAATAAGGGGTGGAGACTGTCCCGGTTTCGCCTGGGATAGAGTTAATTTTCTTCCTAGTAGCTGGCACAGTGCTGTGTTTTGGATTTAGTATGAGAAGAATGGTGATAACACACTGATGTTTTAGTTGTTGCTAAGCAGTGCCTGGAGTAGTCAAGGACTCTTTCAGCTTCCCATGCTCTGCCAAGTGCACAAGAAGCTGGGAGGGGGTACAGCCAGGACAGCTGACCCAAACTGGCCAACGGGATGTTGCATACCATATGATGTCATGCTCAGCATATAAACTGGGGAGAGTTGGCTGGAGGGCAGCAATCACTGCTTGGGGACTTGGCTGGGCGTTGGTTGGCGGGTGGTGAGCGGTTGCATCACTTGTTTTTTCCCGGGTTTGTTTCTCTGTCTCTCTCTTGTTATTTTCCTTTTCATTAGAATTTATTATCATTATTACTATTTTATTTCAATTATTAAACTGTTCTTATCTCAACCCACAAGTTTTTTTTTACTTTTGCTCTTCCAATTCTCTCCCTCCATCCCGCCAGGGGCAGGAAGGGTGAGTGAGTGGCTGTGTGGAGATTAGATGCCGACTGCAGCTAAACCACAACACACATAAATCCTTCTTTTAACAAACACAACCTTTCAGTATTGATGAGAATATGAACCTATACATTAACGATCAATATCCTTAAATTTTTAACTGTTTCCATTTCTCTATTTCCTTTAAAGGAACTCCAAGGCACAATAAACTAACATCATTTTCCTCCACAAATGTCCCAAAATTCACAATATCTTATGTTCCGTTTCTCAGTCTGGGGGCTGCTTCCATCAGGAGTCTAATAAAGCTCATGTAACTCCTTTTTTCCTTTGAAGGACAGTTTATTAATGTGGTAGCAGCAGTTATGTCTCTGAGCAATACTCTCAGAACTTAAGAATCAGGGAATGAGAAGAATGTGGATTGTGGCACATATCTTTGTCCACTAGATTCTATTTTTAGCTGTCAAAGTGCAATTAAAACCAACTTCAATAAGAAATGTAGAGTCAGCTGATACGAAAGGGTTTTCCCTCTTAACTCTCCAAAGACCTTTCCTGAGAATTGTTCTCCTCATCTGAACTACAGCTAAGAAGGAAAATAGCAGCTGTAGAAAAGAGATCATTTGAAGAAGAATTCTTATCTTTTAAAAGATATATTCCAACCAAAGATTGCAATACTGCCTCTGGAAGCTGGTTGAGGAACAAAATTTAGCTGTAATGCACCTTCCAAGCCACAAAAGGGAGGAGTCCCATGTGCTTTCATTGCAACTGACACAATTGTAATTGTTCATTTCTGGGAAAACGTGTAACATAGCATCCATAGGAGTGTGGATTATAAATTTTTTCTGCCATCTCCAAGGCAGGAGAGTGGGGGTTTTGTCCAACACAGGATATTCTTTCCTTCATAATTAAATTAGCTACCAGTAAGCCTTCCAAGGTAAACTGGATCTGCTGTGAAACAGCCATAAAATGCCACACCCATTCCTAAGTGACACAGCTCGGGTTGCATCAACATTTCAGTTATAAGTTATTTTCAACCAGTTAAAATTTCGACAAGGGCAAGTTTAAGCCTCTGTCTGGCTTTTTAACAAAAAGAATCCTTTCTCCAGTGAAATCAGTTTTATCTTTGATTTCCCTCCCCCAAAGAAACATACACAGCTTTCTAATGCCAATAGCATACTGTTTTGAGAAAGCTTTCACAAAATTTCTTTGGCAATTTTTTCACCTACTGAACATATTATGGAAACAATGACATAGCAACAGTGAGCATTTAATTTTGGAAGCAATTCTGAATGAGTGGATATATTATTGTGAATAAAGACTGTCTTGGATATCCTTTAATACACAATGATACAAACTGAACAAGACTTATCTCAGAATATTTGAAAAAAAGTATAAAATGAACTAATAAGAACAATAAAGTCAACTGCCAGACCAGGGTAGATCTGCATGTCCTACTCCACTTGAATCCTCTAGGCACTGAATGTTCCTGCCAATAACTTTTACGTTGAACGATTTACAACTTACGAAAGAAGATCCTAAAGAAACACAAAGGCAAGTTAGTCCTTTACAACTTCTGCTTTTACTTACCTCAGAGTTTAAAAATGGAACTTCACTGTGGAATTACCGGGTACTTTAAAGTCACATGGACTAGAAGCGTGCCAAAACCACCCAAACCTAAACACCCCAACCCCACCTCCCCAAGAAACCAAAAAGGCTGGCATTCTGAAGGATATTTTTTTCTCTTTGTGTATTTATATATATGTTTATGTATGGGTATGCTTTGCTTTTATTGCCCCAACAACTCCGAGCAATAGGAATACTGGACTGAAGAAAGGAATTCAAGAAAAAACAATCTGAGATACACGTGCTACAGAAAAAAAATCTTTTGTTATAAAATATGAACAGTTTAATAATTATTTTTGTTGGCTAAAACCAAGAAAGCAGTGAATTTAATCCAAACCTATTCTTGCAGCACCATGTTCTCCATATTTGCATAATGCAATAATGCCATTAAATGCACAATGCCCTAATAGTAAGTGAAGTGTACGTGAAAGTAACAGGCTGTTCAGGTTAAAACAGCTCAGCAAGAACACACTACATTTGGCCTAAAGGAGGTCCTCTGAAAATGCATCCATTTTGGAGTGACTGTTCACATGACAAATATAGCTAGGTAAACAATGATGCAGTCTAGTACTGACTGACTGCAACTAAGTTAATGCAGAAAAGAGTGTTTATCAGTGCAGAATACACAAACTTCTCTTTTCTTTACAGTACTCATTCCAGTGATATTGTAAAGTAAAATGAAATGGTGTAGGCAAGGTGAAATGACGACTCAGAAGAATCACCCCTATCTTCAGTTTCAAAATGTTATCCATGGAAACACAAAACCCTAGTGAAAAATTATCATCTCGCAAATGCAATGGGATGTGCTCTGCACTACTACACACCTACACAAACACACCTTGAAATAAGAATTAATGTGGTAGGAGATTGTCAGGTGAACTAAACAGAACCTGCTAGTAAAGTAACTGAACATTGAGAAATGAAGAGTCTATGAGAGAAAAGTTGAATTATGGTGAAGCAAAGACGAAAGCATATGCTGTCTAATGAGATTCCTTTTTCAGAAATCGATTGATACTGTCTTGGTGGACAACAAGTTGACCACGAGCCAACAATGCACCCTCAAGGCAAAGGTGGCTGACAGCATCCTGGGCTGCATTAGGAAAAGCATTGCCAGCAGGTAGAGGTAGGTGACCTAACCTCTCTGCTCAGCACTGGTGAAGCCACACATGAACTGCTGTGTCCAGTTCTGGGCTTCTCAACACAAGAAAGATATGCACATACTTGAGCAAATCCAGAGAAGGGCCACAAAGATGTTTAAGGAACTGGAGTATGTTTCACATGAGGTGAGGCTGAGAGAACTGGGATGGTTCAACTTGGAGAAGAGAAGGCTCAGGGAGGATCTTATCCATATATATAAATACCTGATGGGAGGGTCTAAAAGAGATGAGGTCAAGTAGTGCCTGCTGTTAGGGCAAAAGGCAATGGGCACAAACTAAAACACATGAAATTCTATCCAAATGCAAGAAAAAAATTTTACTGAGGGAGTGGTCAAACACTGGAACAGGTTGCCCAGGGAGATTGTGGAGTCTCCATCTTTGGAGATATTCAAAACCTGACTGGACATCATCCTGTGCAACCTGCTCCAGCTGACCCTGCTTGAGCAGTGGCGTTGGACCAGATGATCTCAAGAAGCCCCTTCCAACCTCCATGATTCTGTCTCTTTGGGTTCTGGAGATCAAAAGATAAATGGAGATAGTTTAGATTCCGAGTCTGAGAGAACAAACTAGATGACAAAGAATACAGGCTGTTACGAGAAAATGCAACAGGAACACAAGCATCATTAAAACATTAAATTCTGAGTTCAGAACTATTTTGACTACTGTATTGCTTAGTGTTTCATATGCCATTCAAAAACTGGCTCACCAAGTACCAAAGATTAGCTCGTCCTACTTGGAACAGGGGAACAGAACAATGAAAATAAAGCAGCACTCTCCGGACAGAAGCTAGTAGATCCTCTATCTATAAAGAAGAGTATAAACAAAAGACTGTGTCATTCTCTACTATACGATATTGGGAGAACAGAAAGTAGATTCTTGTTTTCCTTAGCCAGAAAAGTCTCAAGTAATTCATTACAGCATACCTAAACTGAAAGGCGTATTCTTTTCCTGGAAGGAAGGCCAAGAGAAGCCAGAAATCCACACAGGCCATTAACCATTAAAGCCATCACAGATGCCGGGAGGATGGAGCAGAGGAAGACAACCATAAGAATATGCACATAAACTTATCTTTAAGAGTGTAGCCAAACAGGGGGGTTTAAACTGGGGGTTTAATGCAATATTTGTAAGAGAAGGGAGACAAGGATTCTCCTGCCAGGCACATGCCTTTGAGAGTTCACAGCTGGTGACTCTGAGTGATCCTGACATTAACAGGGAAGATACAAGTTCACAACATAGCTTGAGTAAGGACTTTTCAGCTCTTAACCACCAATACAACTGCAGAATGCTACGCTTCCAAAATCATGTTTATTCAGGTGAATTTAATGAAATTTAGGTTTCTGCTAAGGAAAAGAAAGAGACATTTGTTCCGTAAGCAGAACACCAGCTTTCTGTTTAATGTCCTCTCAACTACACACTCCAGATCCCCAGTCGTTTCATTTCTAGAAACTGCTCTACCCAAGGAAAGAGCAAAGCAAGGTCCACAGGAGCTTAGAATTCTGACTCCCATGATCTTCTGTTTGTGAATTATTAAACTTTGCCTGTCACTTTTGTTCACATCATGCCCCGTTACAACATGAAACCAGTGAAATGTAAAGCAGTTGCTACTCTCTCCTAGCAACAAAGCCAGCAGTTAAATAGCACACAGTATGCTTAACCCAGACTAGATAACAAAACTCTAAGTTCCCTGAAAATAAGCCACTTCATGCCACAAATTGCACTTGTTTTACAGTCTTTCAAACTAAAAATGGGGGAAGGAACATAAATGAAATTTTCTGAATTGACACTCTAGAACAGACTGTGGACTTTTAGCCCCAGTCCAGTTTTTTTATTTTTAAAGGACTGAAAGGGGGAGCCATTAAAGAGATAGAAACAGCAAAATTTAAATTCCTTCCCAAACTGAGTGACTCAGCAAGATATTGCTGCTAGATTTAGATTCTTGTTCTTTTTTTGCCTCAGATTTCACATAAGAATGCTAAATGGGAAAGAAGTGCAGAAGGGACCACAGACAATAACAATAACACAGGCAGTTAGAGTTCTAACATCTCACAGAATGCATGTTTTAAACAACTCTTGGAGTAAGGGTACAAGTTCTCGCAGTAGTCTAAGGCAACAGCTCTAGGCATATCAGAGAATCCACTTAGAAGATAATTCATCCCATGAGCCAATTACAACACAATCAATAGTTTTATTTTGGAGATCACCCAACTGTGCCTCAGTGACAAAACAAGAGTCTGAAGCTATCCCAGTGCAAGCCTGGTTGCAGAGTTTTCACACATACAAAGTCATAATTACATTGAAATCAGGGCACTTGTCCCTCCTACAGATGCCATACCAACAGTGGTTAAAAAAGA
>NW_009260172.1:568954-571967 GCF_000687185.1 Egretta garzetta
AAATTCTAAATAGTAAGAGATGGGAGAAGAACTTACTAGAAACTGAAGAGACAATTCAAACATTCAACTTTAAGACCACTCTTTCATTGTTCTAACAACTGCAGCTACCAAGTGCATTTCAAGTGGTATTGCGAAATTTGATTAACAGTGTCGCTACTTTTTCCCTCTTGCCACTGCTGTCTATATCATAGGAAGTGAGGTGATTCCTTCTTCACTCACACTGACAGCAGCAGCACCAAACTGCAGTCACAAAAGCTTTTCTTTTCTTTTAATACTGTACTCCTTTGAGTACATCTCAACCACATTTATAAAATATTTACAGATTTATCTCATTTTGGACAGATTTCTTGTTATAACATCCAGACTTGAAAGGGATGAAGCAAACAAGATGTTAGCCAATTGTCTTTTATCTAAGGATAAGATTTGCAGAATTGTAAATCCTGGAATTTACAAAACAGTGCTTGTTAATTTCAAGAAGGTCACCCATGGCCAAATAAAAATACCCAAGGACTACCAGAGGTGCTGTCAGACTTTTAAAAGGAAATTTAAACTTCTCTGTCTTCTCTGGATTGTAAGTACAGCTAAAATCCTTAGCAAAGTATTTTGTCTTTTTTCCCCAAAAATTATAATTAAGGTGCATCTACACAAAACAGTCAAGCCCAGCAGCCACCAAGGTTCCTGACAACCTCAACTACACTAAGGTTTTTCAAACATAGAAAGGGCTTTTGGCTTGACAATACATGAAATTACTTTTGAACCTTTTTCAGTCTGTGGGCTCAGAATCCTTTGAAAACTGAGCTTTTTGACAATAGAACCTTTTTCTTCATTAACTTTAGAAGACACTGAGGAAGCATCTCAGAGTTACTGGTTCACACACTGAAAGCCACTAACTCATGCATGGCTAGTCACCCAAGAAGCAATCAAATTATGGGAGGGACCGCTGTAGTCAACACCCAGTTTTGTAGTACCTGTAGACTCAGTCAAGATTTTTGCACCTTGAAATTGATGTTCTTTATACATGACATCTGCAAATCAGAAGCTGAAGCAAATTTGGAAAGCAGCATGTGAGAAGCTTTAAGTATTCCTGTATAATTATTATGCAAAAAGGTAAAGTTCTTCAGTCTCCAAGGTTCTAAAATACATACTACTGTAAGAACCAAATCCCCTTCTCAATATTTTAAAAGCTTACAATGATTTAGAATTACTTTTATCTGAACGTTTCTACTGTATTCAACATTACTAATTTCATGTTAAGTCTCAAAATGGACTTTCCCAAATGACGAGAGAAGGTATAAGCACTTATCAAAACCATGAAATAGCACTATCAAGCTTATAATTTTCTAGAGCATTAAGACAGTTGTGCCATGTCTACGTGAAAGTCAATCAAACTTTAAAATGAACTTGAGCAATTTCAGTTGCAGCTACCTCAAGTGCTGGTGGACAAGTGACAGGTTAACACAATGCCATAGTTTCAAGGGACAGCCTGCTTCAGAGATGGCCTAAAGCCAAGATCTCAGCTGTCTATCCATCAAGTATCCCACAGCATGTTTACAAGACTATACACATTTTTGACTTCTTCCCTTCACCTCTGCCCACCAGAAATAAAATACTTTTTATATCTTAATGTGTATTTTACATATTGCTCAACAGTAAAGGTATTCCAGCTCAGAAGAAAGAAAAAAAAAAAAAAGAAGGAAAAAAAAAGCTGCCAGCTGGTTCTTGGGTACACCTTTTTTTTTTAAACTTTACAGAGCCTTTCTTCTATAAGATGGTAGGTAGTATCTTCATTGCTATGAGCTGCCAGTTATTATGTACCACATTTACCTTTTCTATACAAAACCCTGCTTGAACAACAGACAATTATTTTATCAAACAAGAGTTCTAATGACTAAATTAGTGATTTATGGATAATTTTACTATTCTCTTCTCAGGAAAAGATCCTTCTTAAGAATACAGTCTTTTCTCTTCGTGCAATTTATTATAGTGCTTCCAAATATTCTCAGTTCAGAGCCAGACCTGTTCAAGATCTATTTAAAAACTAGGCACTTTTATTTAGGTTCTCATATTCTAGTTTTTGTATTTTAACCATGGAGACTAAAGAAAGGTAAGGAAATGGATTGTTTATATTAAATAAACTGAGGGTGGGAGAAAAGCAGCTATCACATGAACTGCTATTTCTGTGAGGCACCCATAAAAGTATGAAAACAAGTTCCTTACCAGAAAAAAATTATACTAGTACAACTGTTATCAGAAAAGCAGCACCTTTTCCTGTAGCTTCAACTCTGTCAAATTTAAATGTCTAGTATCTATGCAAGGAAATTTATGTCCATCTGGTCATCAGTTTTTCAAAAACTGTTTCCAGAATTGGTATACAAACCTCAGCATAAGGAAATACATCATCCAATGTTTCACAGCAATTATAGGATCCCGTCTAACTCTATTGCCTCTTTTCACCCTCAACTAAAATTTCCAAGTATATGACATAAATCCTGTTTCTCTTCTACACTGTGTTCATTATAACTCAAATACTAGAAATTTAGATTTCTCTCTTTACTTGCTTTTTGCTTTCCTCATCCAAACATCAGGGGCACAAAAGATATTTTTTCCTGTGTTTTTACAATCACACTAATTCTGTCAAAACCCATTTTCACTGCCTGCCTCACAATTTCAACTGATTTTGGTTTTGAGCTATCCAAGTGCCACAGGCATAACCTCTTTCCAAAATCTCTTCTCCAAGGCTCACGGTTGTTCCTCCTATTACATCAGTTAAATTCCTTCCAGTTATTCCTCTCCTTCCCTTGCAACGGCACAAGGAATATGTTACCATATACCCCAGCAGCTTCATTAGCAACAGAATAGCAGAGCAACAGTGCAAAAAATGTTTCACGGCAGCACCTAGAAACAAGCAGAGTGGACCGAGACCCCAACAAAGCCAGTTTAATCTACGGGTATTTACATGATGCACGACGTATACCGCCGACGGGCGAAGCACATAAAATACAGCCGTACAATC
>NW_009260172.1:572541-577180 GCF_000687185.1 Egretta garzetta
ACCCCTCCCCTCCGGCGGGGCTGGAGTAACGGCCCCTACGGGAAGCCACGTAGCTTAGAAAGCCCTTTTCAGGGCCACCCCACTCCCCCAGGAAGCCCGGCCCAACAGACCCCCATCCCCGAGGAAACACCCCGCGCGCCTTTGCGGCTTTTCTCAGGCGGATCAGCCCGCCGCCCCGCAGCCGGCTCTTCGCGGAAGTAGCGCTGCCTGCTCGGATGCGTCTTTGCGCACAACAAAGTTACTGCTCCTGCCGCGTTAGAGGTGAGCCTGTCTCGAGAGCTCGAGGTTCGCCTTCACCAGTATGTCAGCAGCACTCAGCTTCCCTTTCTCCCGCAGGTATTTCATTAGTTGGGGCCGCTGCCTCCAGGTAACCTTTACGCCATACTCATGCTCGGGAGTATCTGCAACCAGTATTGCTGCCGACTCCCCTCTCCCACAGGGATCAATACCGAATGCCAGCTCTTCTTCTGGATGCCAGGCATGGCTACTTGTTTGTAGCAGATTGCTGCTGCATCTCCAGTTCCTGGCGGAAAGCACCTGCGGAATCTCTACATCTGGTGGATTAAAGACTTCCAGCTCCCCAGCCTGTGGAGCTGGTATCAAAGGCATTTCTCTACAGTTTTCTGGACTGTTCACCTGGATGTTGGCTTTTGCTGCCATCCCTTTCTTGGGCTGGCTGTGAGAGCACTGAGTGTTCTTCCTCAAGTGGTTCAGATGATCTGAGGGGTGGGCTGGATATACTTCCGGATTCTCAAAAGTTAAAGGAGGAAATTTGCAGGCTACAGCTCTTCGACAAGCTCCTCCTGCATGAAGGGAACTGTGGTTGACATAGTGATCCTGGGGTTTGTGAGGACCACAATGCTTCTGGCATGCTTTCGACACCACTGGCTTAGTTGTTTCAAATTGTGGGCACACCTGAAGGAAAAGACATAGTAATAAGAAAAAAACAACAATTTTTCTCCAGACAAAGGAATGCCAACCTGATTCTATTCCCCCAGCTATCCCATCTTTTTTCAGTGTGTTCATTAAGTGGGTAATCTGGTCTGCAGCAAAGCAAATTGGTCAGTAACCAAGCTGCTAAGCAGGAGATACCTCTGAACTTCAACATCATGTGCTCCCACTCTTCTCTGAAAAGTGACTGGGATGTAAGTGAGCTATTCTCTGGCGACTTAAAAAGCACTCAAGATTTCTGTTTTAAAGAAAAGTCTTAACTGTTTGGTGTCCACTCCTCTAACACCTGCAGATTTAAAACAGTTCAGACCTGGGTCCTGTTTCTTTCTGTGTCTTAGCATAACTCTGAACAGAGTCAGGAAACTGCATCCTCAGTCTCCCCGAACACATTGAACTCAAGAGCAATACAAGATGATTTAAAGGATGCCCACTTAGCTCCGTCACCTTAAATTATGTTAATAAGGCTTTCAGAATATTCCCCCAAAACACCTTTACTTCAAGACACAGTTAATCTCTGTATCCTGGAGTAACAGATCACCCAAAAGCCACTTCTAAAATTGGCTTTCTATAGAAGATGGTCAAAGCTCAACAATCCATATTTCTTTGAAAGATTCTGGACCCTTACTCAGAAGCTGGAAATCCTTCTATCACAGTGTTCTTTGTCTTCCTGGGTATCAACAAAAAGAGTCAGGTTCCATTGCTTGCAATTTGCTTTTCCCTAGAGCACACCAAACTGGGTTCTAGCTATGATAACTACAGATCCCTTTCAGCATTCCTAAGTTACTACATAGTCCCTCAAAAATCTAAGTTCAATTTAATTAAGGATAGCAATTGTCTGCTGTACAACTGAATTGTTTGAATGCAAAGCCTTTGTTCAGGAAGAGAGAGAAATGATTCCCTGATAATTGTATCCTACCACATACTTAAAAGAACATAGGTGAACCACTGACTTTGAGGATATGACTTTCTGGCTTCAGAGAACATACAGGGTAGGCTTTACCAGTGCAAGAGCAAAGCAGACAAGAGGGCATGAAAAACTTAGATGATATCAAGAAGAGAGGAGCAGTAAAATCAGTTGCCACTGAACAAGTTGACAGGAACTCTGCAGACAATGCTTTATAAAGTTACAAAACTACCAGGATTTTCTAGTGGAAAAATATCTAACAGTTTCAGTGCTGATACCTTCAAACAAATTTTAGAATCATTGTAGCTTTGGAATCAAAGAGCTAAGTACCAGCATGGATATTTCCACCTCTTCCAAATAAAAAGAATGCTGATTCACAGGAGTTATTTTACTTAGTGTTTCACAAGCCATAGAGCTAACTGCCTCAAGCATATTAAAAAAAAAAAAAAAAAAGGAAAAAATTAAACATACTCTACTTCAAGGTTAAGGCATCACAAAAATAACTCCAGGTCACCCAGAACAAAGGAAGGTTTCATGCAGGTTTGAAACCACGCTTCCTGAGCCTGCTTTGTGAAGAGCAGAGAGTCAAGCAGCAATAACACTTAAACAGAGCTTCCCTAGGTGGCAACTGCCATTGTATAGGAACAGTCTGTCTTTGCAGCACCTGTTTGCTTAAAAAAGAGAAGAAAAGAAAAAAAAAAATCTTTACATTACATGATATAAGGAGTATCTTAGGACACTGCAAACAGTCCTTGGAATATTTTTTTCAGGCCAGAATAGGAGCCCATTGGAAAAATGATATGGAGAAAAACTATTCAAAACACACAGAATGGAAAAGAGGGCAGGTTAGAACAGATAATCCTGAAGTGAAAACCTATATTGTCCAAATTTAGCAGTGTCAGATTTAAACAACACACCTAGTACTTTAACAGGTAACATTTAGAGTTGAGCAGTTATTTCAAGTAGCAAGCTAATACAAAAGTTGCCCCTAATGTTTATTATGTGCAGGGTTTTCAGTTGCCATAGAAACCAGCATTTTTCTGATGAGAATTAGTTTTTCAGGAGACAAAATAATCAGTACGCACTGAACACAGTTTTATGCCTTCAAATAACCAAGACCTTAGTGGCTGTAGTTAGAACGTGAAGCAAATCAAAAGCACTTGTTTATGCTTTAGGCAGGTACAATGAATTCAGGTCTGCCCTACTCATTTTCAGTATCCAGTACGGATAGCTTTCTGTTGAGACATACAGGAGAAGCTTGAAAACCGTTGCTGTGGGACACAGGGGGAAGAATAATCTATACCAACCCAGGCAGCAGAGGTGTTCTGGTCCACAGGTTTTGTAGGAACATGTCTTGGATTCTCGGCCGAAAGTAGGGGAGTTTCATAGCAACTGACGGGTCCCTCTCGCGGCCTCTCAAGGAATACCAGCTCTGCCTTCCTGGCCTTGTGGGTACATTTCTTCTTCGGAGGCATCAAAAGATGTGGTAAAACGACTTAGAAGCCTCATGATGCTTGCTAGAGCCAACTGGAGAAAGAGGAAAGCACCCCAAGGAGATGCTAAAATGCTCTCAGATCTGTAGGAGGCAAATAAATGGTCTTGAAGACAAACTTGCTTGGAAACCTCAGATCTGTTTTTTTAACCAAAGTAAAACATTTATGCAACAGTACAGCATACGCATCTCTATGCAGACTTTTCCCTACCAGTAGCTTTTGAACCTTCTGTGAAGTTTCAGATAGATTTAGAAATGCACAGCAGAAGAGATAAATGCTCCAAAGGGTCATTAAAGCTGATAGCCAAATACATCAGGGGAGAGACGCAAACAAACAAGTGTCCCAGCTGCAAAAGGAATTCTGAACTTGCCTTTGGGCAAGACTCAACATTACTGGAAAAATGAGTTTCTTATGAAAATGCATATTTCAAATACACAAGACAGGCAAACGCATATAGGTATTCTTCTTCATAAAAATATTTTAGAAGTAATTTGAAAGACATCCATCTATGACAAGGCCTGACTAAAATGCTGACATACAGAACCCACTGTATTTACAATAGGCTTGCTCACTGAAATTTTAAGGAAATGCAAACCACTGGGAGAAGAGAAAAAAAATGGAATGGGAGTAGCTGATCTACTGAACCAGCTATGTTAAGTCAACTATCAAAAAAATTTAAAGAATTTCTTCACATTAGCTCAATATGTAGCCTACTCACAGACAAGGGACTTAATTTCAAATAAAATTTAATTCCAGTTTAGGAATTAAAAGTCAGGAAAACTTTTCTTTTTTCAAATTAATCCATAAAACTGGTATGTAGTGCCAAGATATATTGTAGGGCTGAGATAACCAGAAGCCTTTCCATTTCTAGATGCTAACTACTTATACTTTTTGATTTCAGGAATTTTAAAGTTTTTAAATAGAGAGCAAACTTGACATTTCCGTGCTGTAGATATCCTGCATGATTTTTTTTTTTACCCAGTGAATAAGTTTTAATTGAAATGACATTGAATTTAACTTTCCATTCAAAAACAGACTAGCACAGTCGGGGAATTTTGAAGAGAACGTTTTCCAAGAAATGCCTTCTCTCTACCAAATATAAGTAAGACTGCGACAGCCAGACTGCTTACCAAACGTCCAGCCTCCTCAGGAGCCCTGCGAGCCCCCCTCGCCAGGCACAGCCCTGACACCCGTTAAACGGTGAAACTCCGGATCTCTTCACGAGGGATCGCCCGAGGCCTGCGACCTGCGACCGGCGCCACGGCTAGCTGGCTGGCTGGCTGGCCGCCCG
>NW_009260172.1:578301-580159 GCF_000687185.1 Egretta garzetta
CACAGCCTCCCGCTCCCCGGTGTCTCCCTGCAGGGGCTGGAGACAGAGGCCAGGGGCATGGGCCGGCAACCTCGCGAGAGCCGCGCTAAGAGCGCAGGGCGGCCGGGAGAGGGAAACGTCTAGGCTCGGGCTGGGGCGGAGAGGCCCTGGGGGGGCAGACGGGCTTACCGGCGAGCGCGGTAGGGACGAGGTTGGAGTGGGTGAAGAAGGAGCTGGGAGCCCTTTAGCGCTTCCCCCGTTACCGCTCCCGGGGCCGCGCGTACACGGGGCTCCTCCAGGACCTGTGCTGGCGGGGGGCGCTTGAGGCCTTAGGAAGCGGCTCGCTCCTGTAGGAAAGGCAAGCTTTGGGGGCTGGCTAAAGATTACTTCTTTTGCCGCTGTTTTTTGAGGAGGCGGGGAGAGGCAGCTTGAGGCCTTAGGAAGCGGCTCGCTCCTGTAGGAAAGGCAAGCTTTGGGGGCTGGCTAAAGATTACTTCTTTTGCCGCTGTTTTATGAGGAGCGGAGCAGATCACAAAGGGCCGTGTGTGTGCCCGGGTGCTGCAACCCGTGTGTAATGCTGAGCATTTCTAGGAGAGTCGTCTGGCTGCTGGGCAGCACCTGATGGCAGGGCTGTCTGCTCCCTGTACGCAGGGCATCAGCTCAGTTTTTTATCTGCCGGACTCTTTCCAGTTTGTATCTATGCTGGTGATTCTTACTGAGAATTTTCTTGTTTACTAGCTGGCCCAGTCAAATCTACTAATGCCAAAGGCCTCCTTTTTTTGTTATTTGTTTCTATTCTGCCTGCCATCCCTAATGATAAAAAAACTTGTGTATTCTTGTTCTGGTATAGTTTGCTGCAAGAGACAGCCTCTACCTAATTATTGAATGGCATGATATTTATAAGTGGTGTTCTCAGAGGGGACACATTGCATCTTACCCTGAAAACAATGTCTCTGAATTTTATCTCCTCTGCTTTCTGCTTTATAATCTAAATTGTCTGGTGTCCAAAAGTTTGACATTTAAATTGTATTCTGCCCAATGATGAGTTTATCTGGTTCTTGACAAATCTGCAGAAGGAATGACTAAAGCATTTACATTTATTTTAAAGCACATAACTTCTGCTGCATTTATTGTGTGCCTTTGTAGTGTTTAGAATAATCTCTGCTTAAACCATCTATTAAATTCCCTTTTCCTCTCAGGTCGCGTGATCTGCTGGTTACAGCAATGAGATATAAGAATCGGGATTGCTATTTCTATGTTTTAACTTCTGTCCCCTCCAGCTTGCTGCTGATGCTGGTCAAGTCACTTTACAGCTAAGTCTTAGTCTCCTTTTCTGTAAAGCACACGTACATACTTTGCTCATTATTATGTACTCTGTGGCTCCCAACTTGTGACGCAAATTATCTACTCTGCAAATATCTCTCCTGTCCTGCTTACACAAGGTGTGGATAAAGGAGGTACAGTGCTATTTTCCAATAGCCTCATCAATCTTATTAAATGCCTTAATGTTTTATCTTCCTTCCTTGTTTCTAGCTTTGTAGCAATTGCTGAGAATGTGTGCTCTGTGGGAAGCCCGTGGTGTTTTGGTGTACCTTTCCTAGCTGTTCCTGCACTCTGCATTCTTATGATGTATCTTTTGTTTTGCAGGATTTGTTCTTGTCCCTTTCAATGGAGAGTGACTGTACAGATCAATAATGAGGACCAGCCCTCGCAGGCCCTTAATTCTGAAAAGACGGAAACTGACCCTCCCACAGAAAGATGTATCCAGTACTTCAGCAAGAGATGAGAACGGTGGTCAGGATGAAAAGACTCCTAAGCAGGAGCACAGTCAGGAGGACCAACACAACAGCCAAAGCAGAGACAAAACAGACTGTGGCCT
>NW_009260172.1:580212-640242 GCF_000687185.1 Egretta garzetta
GGCCTGCAGAAATTCCCAGCAGGAAAAAAAATAATTGACCATCCTACCATGCCCAACACACAAGTGGTGGCCATCCCCACAAATGCTGATATCCAGAGCATCATAGAGGCACTGACTGCAAAAGGAAAAGAATGTGGCAACAATGGGCCCAACAAGTTCATTCTCATTAGCAGTGGGGGCACATCCTGCTCGGCAGGTCCAACACCATCGCAGCATCTCCCATCAGAGAAGAAACCCAGTGCAGCAACCAAGGCTACAGGTGGTCAAGAAAGAGACAAGAATGTTACACAGACACCTGGTCTTGCAGGAGGGACAATGCTCTGGCATTCAGGAATTGATTCTGTGGTTGGACAGGAGCAGGAGAGCAACAGTATGTAATCTTTACCCTTTTTTTTGTCCCGACAGATAGACAAAGAGTTGTGAAGTGTAGTGCTTGGGACTCGGTATGCAGTAATGCAAATTATTTTGTTAGTTACAAAATAGCTTCAGATTTTACTCTTATCGTGTACATATGTACATTATGATTCTAATAATGTACATGTGTATGTAGTGAAATCTGAAAGATATTAGTGGATATATTTTTGGTGGAAGAGATGACACATAAAGGTGTATAGCGAAGGAAAATTTTAGTGCTGGGGCAAAAAGAAGGGCTGGCTTGAGCAAATCAAGTCTAGAAGAACAAAAGACTAAGTTTCATTTAGCAAAAGGGCTATGGCTGAATTCAAGAGTACCCTCGTCATGACAAAACATACGGGCCTAGAGATTTAAAAAAAGAGATGATTCCCATCCTTTAATAACCAAGTGGCAGGTCTGTTTCCTCCTTGACTGTCTCATGAAGCTGCTGAATACATGTTAGAAGTGGGATGGATTTTACTTTGAAACACTGCTCAGATCAAATCTGTATTTGCAACTTGAGATAGCTGTGTTGCTTGTGGGCTGTGGCAAGTCTTATCCCATAGTATAGTACTGTCTGACAGGAACCCATATATAGCTGCATTAGCTGCATTGCTACAACCAATCTCACCAGAAATAACAAAACTATGTTAGTTTTCATTGAAGTTCAAAAACCTGGAGACACCTCAGCTTCTGACTTGGATCTTTTGCTAGGTCTTTCCGTTGGAGTTTGTCACCACCTTCCTTGGCCTTTGATTACTAGATTAATCCCTTAGCTTAAAAATACTTGAATTCTTGAAGTACTGAATCAACATTGTCCTGTTTTGGTTGAGGGCAATAGTCTGGTTTGAATGTTTTTAAGGCTGCAGCTTTTTTCAGAAATTGGGCAGATTCACATTAAATCAGGAATTCAAGGCTGAATTCCTTGCACGAGACACATTAGGACTGCAACACCATCTTGTCCCTGTCTTGAGACAGGGATGCCTCTTTTAGAAGTGTGACTAGTGCCTTCCTTTTGGCACTTAAGATGAAGGGGGAAGAGGGTTACTTGTGAGTAAGCAGAGCTATGGGCTTGTTATCCCAACAGGTAGTGGTGAGACAATGAGCTCTGTGTTGGACAATAGTCTCACTAACATCCAGTGGCTGGGGAAGATGAGATCTGATGGTCTAAGTTCCTGTTCTGTGAAGCAAGACATGGAGAAAGAGAACCAGATGCCTCTGCAGGAAACAATCAAGGTAAGTAGGAGAAGACAATGGGGTGTGCACTAAAACATTTGATAGGGAAGTAATCCATATGGATCAGAAGACTTGCAAGAACCATCTCTAACCCAAGTTTGGCCTTTACTGATTTGAATAGCAGAACCTGGAGGATCCAGGGATGTTCCATGGCCCTTCTTTGTTGACTTTGTGAGCACTCATGTATCATTCCTTCTGTGTGTCAGACTGAAGAAGATTCTGCTGCTGCTGCTATTCCTACTGCTGCTGCTGCCTCCTCCTCATGGCAGGACTCAGTATCAGAACGACCTCCTTACTCCTACATGGCCATGATCCAGTTTGCCATCAACAGCACTGAGAAGAAGCGTATGACTCTGAAGGACATCTATACCTGGATTGAGGATCATTTCCCATATTTTAAACACGTGGCTAAGCCAGGTTGGAAGGTAACAAGCAGGCCCTCGAGTTGCTGTGGGCCACAGGGTGATATAAGCTTTCTGGATGAAAATGAAAAGTTGTTCCCCAGCCTGCAGAGCAAGATGGAAATTAATTTAAATGCTCCACCCCTAGATGTTCCCTGTTCCACTTCTTGTATTCCTTTTCTCATTCCACTTAGGCAGGATGATGGGGTGTTTCATCATTGGAGTAAGAACAGGGATCTTGAGTAAATAAGAATAAGACGCTGATGACAGGGTTGGCTGGGTATGTAGTGATATGAAGGTCTATGTTGTCTACACTTTGCAATGTAATCCATCTGCTAGGGCAGTCGTGTCTCAGGTAGGTCATGCTGTGCTGATAACAAAACTACTGCTTTTCAACCTCCCCCTCACTGCTTTCTCCCCAGAATTCCATCCGGCACAACCTGTCCCTTCATGATATGTTTGTCCGCGAGACATCTGCTAATGGTAAAATCTCGTTCTGGACTATTCACCCTGATGCAAACCGTTGTCTAACATTGGACCAGGTATTTAAGGTGAGTGCCTCATGCAAAGAAAGTAGGACAGTCCCTAAATGCCACAATAGCCAGATGCACCTTATTTTAACAAGAAAGTTAAGCTGCTTTGACATCAGCCTTTTTGTAGAAGCTGGATTCAGATACTTCTCTTGACAAATAGTCAAGCTCTGTACTTGCAAGAAAAGGTGCTGTGGCTGTGCATATGAACTGGAGCTTCTGTGGGATGTGTTTATTCTTCAGGTGGTGTGCCAAATGTAATAGTGAGCTTGTTCAACCTTTTTCCATGGGCCTGATTCAAATTCCTAGTGACAAGCTTTCCACTGAAGTTAATCAGGAGTTCTTATGCTGTTTGATTAGACAGTCATAGGATGGAATTGCCCTATTTCAGATAGGTATTTTAGGAAGTACCATTTTGTGGGAGAAACAGAACTTGTGAGTCTGATATAAATGCGTTGAGACTCTTCTGTCTTCTACAGTGCATGGGCAGATTAAGTCTTGTTTGCTCAGATTATGCAAGGTTAAAAGGTCCTGTTTGTTCCCCCTTTGGTTAATAACTTCATCTTATTTTTCTCCCTCTCAATGCCTTGCTGCCACCAGCCGCTGGACTTCGGGTCACCAACATCGCCTGAGCACTCTGAATCAGTAAGACTTACCCTCTGGCTCGGGGCTTGGGCTTCCATTCTCCTCTTGCCAGTTGCTGAAGGAAAGGATAAGAGGCTTGGGGAGGGGGACTGGGTCACTGCACCTAGTTGTACAGGTCCATGCACATGCTTTTTGGGGAAGGGAGTCAAGCCAAAGGTTAATTGCCTTCAGATGATATGCTTTCTCTACAGCTGGTAGAGCTGTACAGCTTTGAGCAGCTAGAAGTCTACTGCTGAAGTAGGGTACAGTGGGCACCAACAGGCTTCAGAGAACAAGCCCAGACAGAGATTTCTGGTAAAATACGCATCTCCATGGCAGCAGTCCCAATCTGTTCTGGGGCTCAGATCCAGAGAGAATAGGATCTCTCTGTGCTCCTTTTCAGTTTGGAACCCAGCTACATTGTGACACTCAGAAGGGAAGTTTATTTGCCGTCTCTCCTTCATTCAGCAGTTTTAACGACAACAGATGTGCAAGCAGCCAGTCAAACGCTTTTTTGTCACTAGGCTACAGCCCTGGCCTTCTTTCTACCTGCTTAGACTTCTGATTCCTCTGTTGCCTCTGCTATTCCACTTGAACGCCTGTCTGGTCTATGGTTTGTATAGAGATCCAATGTACAGTAAAGCTGTCCTATTTACCTTTCCTCAGGCACTGAGGACGCTGAAACCAGGTCACTTCTGCAGTAGAGTCTGCAGCCGGAGCAACTCTGTTGTGCCAACTCTTTCTACACAGCTTTTGGCTGGCAGCTGGCTTTGAGATGGCATGGCTGCAAAACAGCAAGTGACACAGAGATAGAGCCAGCATGAGTGCTGGGTGCTAACAGCTCTCTGTATTAGTGCAGCACAGGCTTCTGGATTCACAGTTCTGAATAAAGCAGCAGAATAACGACGGATTCTTTAAATATCTTTCTTTTCTCCTTCTTCTCTTTCTTATTTCACAATGACTGCAGCAGCAAAAGCGACATCTTCCTGATCCCCAGAAGAACCTGGGAAGCAACAACAGCAGCAAAACTGAACCTCAGAATGCACGTAAGTTTTTGAATCAGTCCCATAAATCTGGGGCACTCTCCCAGATTCCCTTAGGAATAAAAGTGGGAATTGTTATCCAGGTTTTCCAGCTTCCTACTTTCAGGTTTGGAGCTGAAAGTAGTATTGCTGTGTCTGAGAGAGGATGTGATAGAGAGATGGCGGGAATTGGGTACTCAAATGGAGTGAGAGCAGAACTTGCCCAAACATGACAGCTAGGATCTGTATGAAGGATTATTTTCTTGTTCGTCAGGCCTTCTGGCTTGAGATTTGTAGCCTCAAAATTAGCAGAGAAGGCAGGTGGGCCTCTCTTTGATCAGTTGTTTATTTTGGGTTATTTAGAAGGACTTCCTGTTAGATGCCTGGGTTTCAAGAGGTAGTAGAGGAAGGCTAGCGAGTCCATTCTTTTCCCTTCCAGGCCGAAAGATGAAGCCTTTGCTTCCTCGCATCAACTCCTACCTTGTTCCAATCCAGTTTCCTTTGAGTCAGCCTCTTGTCTTGCAGCCTTCAATGAAGGTTCCTCTATCCATGGCACAGGGAGCATCCCTCAACAGCTCAGAGACTTTCCGGAGCAATAAGCGTGTGCGCATTGCTCCAAAGGTTGGTTTCTTCTTTTCTGAGCGTTTTTTGGTTGGTTGTTTTGTTCTTTTTTTTTTTGGCGGGGGGCGGGTGGGGAGGGTGTTGGTTTGTGTGTGGTGGGGTTTTCTTGTTTGTTTGTTCATTTTTCTTTTTTTGTTTTCTACACTTCTTGCCTTCTGTGAACCCTGTTCTTCCTATGGTTCCTTTGTGCATCTTCACTAGGCGCTCTGAAACTAAGCTCCTATTAAGAAACTAGCCAGTGACAATCCTTGTTGTCCTTTTCTGTCTCCAGGATGACTGTTACCTGCTAGTTGACTTGCTATGAGGATGTTACTATAATTCACTAGAGGAGGGGGCTCTATGGATTGGTGAAGACAATTTTTCTCTACTGCTTGGATGTGAAGAAATTAGAATGGCAGAAATGGCTTTGTTCTGCCCCTCAAACTTTCAGATTTTTTATAGCACTGAAGAGACGAGTGACATAGGGAAGTTGTTTGTTTGAAAGAGCATTTATGTGCATGTAGTCTCTTCCCAGAGGTTTTCAGCTAATTCTGTGGAGTTCCCAGTTATTCTGGGCTCAAGCAAAACAGCTGTTAAACAGGTCTTTTGGCATCTCATTGAAGTCTCTTAGGTGCTTGGACACTGTAAAGTTTTAACTTCCATCCTGTCTAACCATAATCCTATTTTCCTTTGTGTGCCTGCTGCTTTATCTTCTCTCCTGCTATGATTTATCTTCTGTGCTCTTTTTCTTTTGATAACCTCAATTTTTTTCTTTTCTTTTTCCTTGGTTTCTGGGAAAGCTGTCCTCATTCATTTTGCTATTTCACCTGTAGATAGTGTAAGAAGGAATCAAAGGGGTTATGTACTCCTAGAAGTTCCTCATAGCAGAAGTGCTCTGAAGGGCATGACTTCCAGTCACATAGCTAAAATCCTTCCCATGTGATCTGTAGGCTTCTTCGTATCAACTTCACACAGAGATCAATCTCTATCTGTTACAGTTACTGCTTTCTGAAGATCTTCCTCTTACCTGCTTTGCTGTCCTTAAGTGCCAGTCTTTCTTTTCTTCCTTCCACGATCCTTTGGATTTTGGGTAGGTTAGATCCTTGCTTACTGGCTGCATATCACTTGTGTTTCTTTGTAGATGTCACTCTCTGCAGAAGAGTCATCTTCTTTACCTACAGCTGCTGTCAAGGAGGAGAGTCAATGTGATGAAGGTTTATTTTCCCCAACCCATGCCCTAAAAGAGAGCAGCTCCCACCCTGGTGAGGAATCGGCTTCTTTCCCTGAGAGCATCTGTATAAAGGAGGAAGAAGGCTCTCAACCGGATGACTGGCTGTCCCCATTTGCCTCAACCCTAACAGTAAAGGAAGAGCCAGGCTTGTTCCTCCCAGTCTCATCCACAAAGGAGAAGAAACAATTCACCATGCTGAAGTCACCATCTAAGGGTGTTTCTGACACATTAGTTATAAAGAGGCGGGAAAGGAGGGAAATGGGCAGATCCAGAAGGAAACAACGCCTAGCACTGCCTTGCTCAGAAGAGCCTGTCCTTGTTTTGCCAGAAAGCAATGGCTTTGACAATTTCCAGTTAGGGGCAGACCCACCTTTCCTGCAAGAAAGCCAGCCTCTTGAGAATATATCACAGCTCAATTGCTCGCAGGAGGAAGAGGGGCCCTTTAAAACACCAGTCAAGGAGATATTCAGCAAATTGCCAGTTTCTTCCACTCCCAGCAAAGTCTCAGCAGCTACTACGTCTCCACTAGGGGGCCTTGACCCCTGGAAGTCTGCATCCTTAGCCAAGGGAAGTCATGAGCTGGACTTCAGTCCAGTGAGAACCCTTCAGTTGCCATTCACACCCCTCCAGGAGAACCAGGACTTGCTGGTTTTTAACAGCACACCCCTTAAAAATCCCCTCTTTGAGTCCCCTCGGGAACTGCTCAATACAGAATCCAGTGACATGGTGCATGTGCCCCTCACAAGCTCTCCAGCTTTTATTTATGAGTCTACTAAGCAATCATCTGTTGAACTGCCAGCCTCTGGATTTACTGAAAACCGGTCACTCATGGAGGGCCTGATCCTGGACACCATGAATGACAGTCTGAGCAAAATCCTTCTAGATATCAGCTTTCCTGGTCTTGAGGATGAAAACATAGGAACGGACATTAGTTGGTCTCAGCTCATACCTGAACTGAAGTAAACTGGCCTGAAGGCTGAATTTGGCTTGTTCTGATATTACAGAAAGCACTCTTTTCTTCTGAGATCTGTTCACATAGTCTAAGAAGACTGCTTTTCACTAATTCCCACATCCATGGGAACAGAGGGCATTATTGACTCCTGCTAAGCTGGGAGACAGGCCCATTGGCTGCTATGAGCCCCCTTTATAAGCTGCAATAGACTATTTATGTGGAACAAGATAGAACCTCTCTAACCTTGTGCTAGAGAGAAGACTCTCTGGAGAGAGGTTATCAAGACAACATCTAGGTAGGGCCTGAATGGCATTTGCTACTCAAGGTATCAGAGGAAATGGATGCACTCCTCAGTTATGTACAATAAGAAAGAACCTGGGAACCTCCTCCTAGCTCTGTCCTTGCTTCCCTTTACTTTGTTCTCCTATTACTTAGTATCTTCTGTGTAGTTTTAATGGCTGTAAATACTGTACATTCCTTAACTTAGCCCTTTATTTTAATAATAATTGTATTCTTGTTAGGGTTATGGGAGTATTTGGGCCCGTAAAGGGTTTCACTTAGAGTGTTGTCTATATGTTCCACATCTCCTGTATTCTTCCACCCTAGATGAGAGCCCAAAATACTTTTTTTCTTTTTTTCTTTTTTTTTTTTTTTTTTTTTTTTTTTTTCTTCTCTCTCCCTCCTTTGACTTCAGAAACACATTGGTCTAGGCTGTTCTGAAGGTTGCTGGGGCAAAGATCTGAAAAATCCCTGTACGTGACTCAAGTCAGACTGAACCAGGTTGTTATCTGGATTGCAGCACAAAATCTTGGTTTGGCTTCTGTTTCCCAGGCTGGAATGGAGAAGAGCTTGCATCAAGCTGTATAAGGTCTTTTGGTTCCAGAGCCCTATTGTTATGTACCTAGAGGACTAGGTAGAGTCACTGTTGCAGTAAGATGGACTTCTGTTAGATGGTTAAAGCTGCCTGTAAAAAAAAAAAAAGAACATAAAGAAAGAAAATACTGGTATTTCCACTGAAAAGTGACCTCTGGAAACACAAGGTATGTTTCTCTTGGTGCAATAGGACAACTCATCCCAATTGTCTAGAACTCGTGTTAAAAGAGGAAATTGCCATGGAAAAGACCTGATCCTTCTGCTTATGGACAAATGGTGGCTCATGTATCTACATACTCAATAAAGCTTCTGTGGGAACACAGCTCAGTATTGTCTTTACTGCTTTCACTCTTAGCAGCGTGCTCAGGCTGGGCCATAGCATGAACAACTGATTTTTGCTTGTCTGATGAGTCTGCTTTCTGTCATCACTGAGTAAGTGATACATGATCATGATACTGCGTAAGTGATCATTAGGACATTTTCAGTATTCCTCAGGCCATGTTGGCCATACCACATTAAGAGCTGGTTGTTTAACCCCTTGCTTCATATAATATACTTTTTCCTGCTGTTCGTGGGTAAATCCCGACTTTGTAAGTCAGAAGTATACTAACTTAGCCTGAAATAGCAGAACACCATCAGTGGACTAGTTTCTGTATTTTGTAAATGCCAAACCAGTCTCACTCAAAAATCTGTATTTTTGCCTTCCCTTGTAAACAAAGTGAGATTTAGATGTATGTGTTTTTCAGAACTGCAGTTCTCTCATGTGCTTGTTAGAGGTTATTTGCCCTCAGAAGATGTTTCAAGCACTTTCTGTTGATGATCATTGTTTCAATTTTTCTGGGGAGGAATGCTGGACTCCCTCATCTGCATTTCTGTCTGCCTAGCACAAATGACTGCTCAGCTTGAGGCCAACAGTGAAAAATGTTTTATTAGGCTGCCACGTGAATTTCAGACCAGAAGATTTTTGTCAGTTATTAGAAGTTAATGTTCCATCACTTCTGCCTAAGTCTCAGGGTTTCCTTGACTCTTAAAGAGGAAATAAGGAAGGACTTCAGAAAGCTTTAGGACTAAGGACTGTGGGTGCCAGTAGCCTCTTAAGTGTATTATTTTGTTTAGGATTGATTTGCCAATACTGCCTGTGAGGGCGGGAGGTCTTGATTCCTTCTCTGCAAATGTCCTCTAGTAAGGAGTTCACATATTCCAGTGTGGATTGAAATCATCATTGTCTGATCAGGTAATCTTAATGCTGTGAAAACTGATAAAAGCTACACAGCACATCTGTCTTCAGGGAGGAGAGCTGAGGGGAAACCCATAAACCTAGATCTAGGCACAGGGGGAAGAAGAGACACAGATAAAAGGCAAGATTGTGGTCATGAGGCTGCAGAAGAGGCATACTTTGTGGTTTGTGGCACACTTTATGCTACTACGTGTTACACAGCTGTCAACACTCTACTTGGGTTTCTCAAGACATCCTATCTCCTTTTCACTTCACTTCTTGCTCCTGAGAATCCTCTTGGATGTCAGTCCACACAACTGACATCCAAGAGCCAGCTAACTAATGATCATGTCTCCAGCAAATTATGAAATGCTCTTGTCCCTGGGATGATGGGATGGTGTCAGTTCCAGGCAGGTGATCCCTTGCTGTCCCTGTCAGCTGAGGTGCTTTGATGTCCACCTCACATTATATTTTGAACATCATAGTGCCAAAACCTAGTTTCCCCTCCTGCTAAATATTCCAGTGGGAGTCCTGGTAGAGGACAGTTATGTCAAAAAAGGTGGGGGGAACAACAGAAAAAATACCATTAAGCAGTCCTACCTACTATTCCCACAGCAGATTTCCCAGTGTTTTGCCCAACCTTATTCAAAGCCCCACTTGGTGAGGATTTCATCACAGCACTCAGGAAGATTGCTTTATTTCTTTCCATCTGTGTTTTGCCTGATATTCTGCCTGGATCCTTTCCTTAATTTCATCTTGCTACATTCACCACTGTAATGTTGTACAAAAAGCTATAAAGCCATCACACTGGTGTCTGAGTGACTGCAGCCAGCTTGTTGAAAATTTTAAGTCTTGGGTTCTCCTTCTGCAAATACCCTGCTGGTGTTTACATGTTGCTATTTATGGGCATGAGTTGTTGCAGCACATAAACTACTATGAAGAGAAATTGCTGAAGTGTGGAAGTCATGGATATTTGCATCTTTAGCAGTAAGACATTTCACATCTCTTTTGTCACAAAGGAAGAAAGGACACTTGCACTTAATATCCCAGGCCTAGCCCACAGAAGATCTCCAAGATTAAATGTGATCAGGTGTGGAAAGCAGGTAAGAGTGGCATGAAGCAGAAAAGGGGGGGAGCTGTGCTTCTAATTGCTCAGCAAAGCAGCTGTTTGGAGGATACTGGATTAAATTGCCAGAGTTTGTTACTGGAGGTCATTGCTTAGGTATCCTATATTTGGACAACTGGACTCTTCAAGGGTGCCACTGCTCAGGAGTCAAGTGACAGACAAGTAAGACAGCTGGGACTCAAGCACTTTGTACTTTCAGGCAAGTACTCAACGCATATGCAGCGAGGTCACGGTGGGAACAGTGGAAGCGGGGCTGCAGGGTATTATGCTTTGAAAATGTTTGTCATGAACCAAAGGCTAGAACAACAAGATGATGGAGCTGCCAGGCAGAAGTAAAACACTGCGTGAGAAACCAAACCAAAGGCATTATTTTGGACCATGGGGAGCCAATCATTGAACTTGAGGTACATGGGCAGAGCAGGGGGTTGATTGAGCAAGGACAGAAATTCTTCTGCAGTCAGGTTGGATGTGTAGTAGAGAACTTCTTGAGCACAAGCCCATCATACTCTCCATTATGCAAAAGCAGATATTCAGTGCTCAGAGCTGAGCACTGATATCGCCATCAGCCTCTGTTCTGCAGGAATTAGCTGAGTCAAAGGAAGACACAGAAGAACACCTGTCCAAGAACAGAACACTCTGAACTGTCTTTCCCTGTGGACAGATACAGCCTCCAAACAGCCAGAACCAGCCTCCAATCACCCTGTGTTCAGCTCAACACAGTTGAACTTCCACTGAATGACTGCTGGGCCTGGTCTTGCCCCAGTCCTCATCCCCATTATCAGGAGACAGCATCAAGACTTATTTTGAGGACAGTCACCTTCTGTCAGGAGCTGGTGAAAAAATAATAGGAGACCACACCAGGCAAAGACCAGAAGACAACAGGGCACTGCAATAAGGCACAGCCACAGCACTCTGCACAGGAGCAGAGCATACACTGAAGTCTAGGGTGTTAGGGGCACTGTATACAGAGGACTCAGGCGGACTCAGGCAGGTGGAAGCATATAGGTAATTGCATCATGGGATAGGCAGGGTGTGCCCCCAACTCTTGGCACAGACAGAACAGGTAACACAGCAGCATTGTCCAAGAATAAAGATTATTGATAACCTCCCCCAGAAAAGACATGCTCCTGTTATGCCTCCACTTTAAAATGGCACATCTCTTGGGCAACACTACCACAGCAGCAGCATTTCCATAGGAAAAAGCCATGCTTTTTGCCAGTGTCTCCCTCTGCAACCCTTTTCAGTAAGTAACTGTACATTTTGAAATTAGAGGTTCTCTGGAAATGGTACAGGACCATCTACCCCCCCTTTTTCTGCTTGTGAGCAGGCACAGGCACAGGGTTTACAACCAGCCCCAACCAGAATAATTTTGATGTCTTCGCTGCAGTAGCTCTACCACCTATCTCCATCCTTACTGCCAATCTGGGGTGCTCTCTTGAAGCTTTAGTCTGGCTTGGAAATAATATGGGACATATCAAGTCACACTTGCTCAGCAAGTGACAACAATGAAGCAGTTTGACAATGTCATCAAAATGAGTCTCTCTCAAAAGAGATCTATGGTTATAACCAGATAAAAGGCTTGAATGCCACATGACAGTAATAGCAGGAGGGAAAAAGAAGTATTTTGTAAGGAAGAATGGGGAACACAGTTAAAGCTTTGTGAACAAAGATCTTATGTCAGGCATTTGGGTAGGGGTGTCAGAGCAATGTCAAGTTGGCAATTCAAAGGAAACAGGAGGTCTGTGCAGCATAGGGAGTTGTAACCAGGCAAAGAATTGATGAGTTTTGTGTTTGAGAGCAGAGCAATGACGTAAGGTCAGAACAGAGGAGATGCATAGAGAGGGAGAAAAGAGGCCAGAAGGCAGGTATCACCTGTCCTTCTGCAGGCTCAGTATTTGGGCTATGCTGTAGTGGTGTGATCTTGTAAGGTGGTGGATGCCTCTGTCCAGACTCCTTCAGTAAGACCAGAGCTATACTTCTTGTCTTCTCATGAACCTATTGTAGCTCAAGAGCAGGTGGGCACAGTTCTTCGCGCCCTTTGTGTAGCATCCCCAGGTCTTCTCTGAGTACTGTGCAGGAGCATCCCAAGACTGTCCTTGAGTTCTGGTAACAACAGAGTAGGCTGTTTAACACCTTCTAGCCAGTGAAAGAAAACATTAATTTAAGACATAATTTTCAAAGGATATGGGACATACAATTCTACAGGGAGCCAGCAAATGCTGCAGATGCTCCACTCCTCCAAAAATTCTGCTCTATGCCTGTCAAGAAGTGCGACAGATGCAAAGGGGAAGGTAATTCCTCTTCACTGGTTGAGTGGAGTTCCTCCTACTCCATTTTGTCAGCTGAAAAGGACTAGATGCCCCTTGACAGGGTGAGTAAAGATGATTGCCACCTTTTTGTTTTTGTAGCTTGGCTGGTGGAGGAAGAACTTGAGCCCTTCCCCATTTGGAAGAGAGAGACCCTGTTTTACAACCCAGCAATCTTTTTCTGAGAGTGTCAGGCCTTCATTTCTACCAGAAGGCAATCTAGCTCTAAACAAGTAGACATTTCTTTTTTAGTAACTTTTTTTAGTGACTTCCTCTTTAAAATGCATTATGGATTCAGAGAGCAAAATAACAAGCTTAAAAAATGTGAGCTTGTTCCTGAACAGGAATAGTCTCCCTCCCTGCTCCTGTTTTTCCAGCAGAGGTGAGTTGCAACTGGATAAAAAGATATTCAGGGTATATCAAATAATTAGCTGCCTGAGATGAAGAAGAAAGTGTCCTCCTGCACTAGTCATCTCAGACTGGTTTCTTGCTTTGATACAAGAAGAGTTTTAGACCATAAAGGCCATGAATCTGAATTGCTGATGCGGTTCAAATGACACATTTGTCCTTGAGTTTCAGTCACAACTTTTCTTGGAAAAATAAAGATAATAAACACCCTGATAGTTTACCAACACAGACAAAAGATTATGCAAAGCAGGTTCTATTCCACACCTCAAAATCTGTGGGAAGTCATTATATAGCGCACACTGTTAAACTGTTCATGTAGGAGATATATCATCAGACTTATCCTCCACGTTCGCTTCCTTTTTTTTGATGTACCCTATTTAAAAACAGAAACATTTAATGACATTATTTAAGAAAGTCAAGCAAAACAGTCAGCACAAATTATTATTAAACTATAGTCAGGCATGGATGGCTTAGATTCCCTGCTGTTGGTCTTTATTACCTTCTCATGGACAGATAGGAGGTTACTGCCAATAGGGCCTGTGTTTACTATGTAATGTAACTTGTAGAAGGTTAAGTTTTGTTATACTCATCTGTGGTTACAAACAAGAGACCAGCTCATTAGAACCAGGATTGTTTGGAATATGGATAAACCAATTTTCCAACAGGACAAAACCCCCCTCATCTTCACTGGACATCAGAGGAATCTCTCAATATTGCTGACATTTTCTATACTTTTTTTTTCACTACCAATATGGTATCTTTTCTTGGTGTACTGTATTCTTTCACATTTTATGTATTTTTGCATAAATTTTAATAAAAGCAAAGTTTTGGATAATATTGTTACACAGCAGGCCAGAACATCCCATCCAAACTCTATGCTTTTTCCCACAGAGTAACATGTTTAGATTGCTTACATTTTTTTTATTCTGAATTCTGAGATTACATGTTTGTCTATGCACGAAGTTATTTTGGATTGTGAAAGGGTATGAAATTCCAACTGCTATTTCTATTCTGGGTAACGCATGTATATTTTTAAGCCCTAAAACACTCGATTTAGGGGTAGTTATAAGACTCTTGGTGGTATAATCTGTCCTGAATTATCAACATGCATTTTCCACTTTAAGCTTCACTTTAGAAAAGCTTTTCTTTGGGGCAGTTAGTGCTTTGCCTGCTTAGCTATTGTTACACACAGAGAGGTAACTAGAGGAGGAATTGCTTTGGGCATTGTCAAGGCAAGTGCGTGAAACCTGAATAAGAGTATTTGTTGTCAAGAGCTCCGTCATCCTCTTAGGGCTACTTCTTGTAGGCTGGAAGTGCCCATACATGATCTGTGCTACTGCTGTCTCTCCATTTAGACATTCTCAGTTCTCTCTCTTTCTTAGGTTCCCCATGACCACACCCTGTTTCATCTTTGCTCCATATGCAGTGGTTGCCTTCTCCTTTACTTCTCCCGCTCTTGACAGGGGGCATGTTACATGTTAGGGCTCGGATTCTGGGAAAAACCATGGTGCTCCATGTGTCAGGCCATCAATATTCCTACCAGGCCTCTGAATAGGGTTTTCATGTTTGCACAGTTTCTGTCAGAAATGGTCTCCCAGGAGAGCAGGGGCCTCTGCATTTACCTCCACAACCCCCAGTCTTTACATGCAGACCAGGACATTCCCCAGCCTCCAAACCCCTACCCTGCCTGCCAGATGATTTTAGTGCACATAAGCTTGCTCTTTGTAGACCTTCACCCATTCCCTCTCAGCCCTTCCTCTCATTTTCTACACATCTTAATCACTCTCCTTTTCTGTTTCAAAAGCCACTTGGGACACTTATCATTCCTTTAAGAATTCAAATCACAATGTAGCCTTAAAATTTTGGACAATTAACAGTGTTCGATGTATTTAGCTTTCAATGACACAAGGGGGAGAAATGTCAGGAATGCAGCAGAATGACACCATAAAGCGCATAGCTTGCCACTTGTGGGATCACTGAAGATGCTTTCAGCATCAATATGCGTTTCCAACTATTTGCAAATAATTATAGCAATGCCACAGAATGGTCTGATCTCAGGAGCTCCATCCTGTAACTAATTAGTGCTTGACCGTCTGCAATCTGCTGTGCATACCCATGGGACTGGCATACTACAATAAGAGCTGTTTTGCCATTTCCCATAGATGAATCTCAGTTTTTATTTGTTTGCTGTTTTTATTAAACTCTTGATTGCTAGAGCCAGGAGATTGTGAGATAATCTCAGTTGTCATTCAAATCATGCCAAGGCCTAGCCATCAAGAATGCAAAGAACAGCTGGGTGATACAATGTATGAATTCAGCCTAAAGGCTAAGAAACCAAAGGAACCCAGTATTTATAATTTAAAATAAAATTACATTGTTAAACCACTATTGTTACCCATCAAATCCTTGAGGTCATAACACATCCCTCTGTCTTCCTGTTGCTGTGTACACAAAGCTGCTTCTTTGCTAACAGTACTACTGTGCTGGTGATCCCATCATAAAATCCTGAATTCTTTGAGCAGAAAATATCCATGCTGCATATCAGTCTCAGGTAGAGTTACTCTTGTTCTGCTGGAGAGGAAAAGGTCAGGGAACACAGGGAATTCAGTTCAAGCAGCCCAATTACTTCTATAAACGACAGCAAAGAATGTTTTTCTCAGGTTAAAAAAAAACATTTTATAGCAACCTTTTGTTGAAAAGACCTAGGGCCTCCCTAGGTTCGTCAGGGTGTCCTTCTTGGCTTTGAAGTATCCCTTTTCATGAGCTGAACAAAAATGTTCCAATTTTTGGCTCTTATAAACATTCTTTAAAAAATCTATTTCATGTCCATAGCAGAGACATAGTTGGCAACTGAAACCTGAGAAAAGATTTGTTCGGTACAGAGTGTGGTCCAGCACAGACCAATGTGGAAAATGTGCTGATTCACTAAGCAGGACCGAGGTGTTGCTCCTGAAGAACCATCCACAACAGGAGTGAGCACTGACACTTGAATTGCTGTGTTTCTCAATAAACATCTGCCTGAACAAGAGAGCATAGGTGGGCTGCAGCATCCTTTAGAATGGCTGACTCCCCAGAACTGAGTGCAAGCGTCTGAGTAGCCCTGCTACAGCAGAACTGCTCCAGTCAAGGTGCTCACTGAGCATCACATTGCAGCAATGAGAAACATGCTACAGGCACAAATATACATGGCTTAGATTGTGTATACTGACCAATATACCTGGTTAGAGTGGTGTTAGTTAATTTCAGCAAGTTACACTGCTGACTAATAAAGAATTTGACTGATCTCAGTTGCTTTAAGATACGAAGCAAGGCATTTACAAACAAACATGACAGGAAACATGGCAGGACACCTAACAAGTCCACAGCATCTGTTGGAGGACTCTAAAAGTAAAACCTGTCCCCAAAGGAAAGGAGATTGGAGGCAAGGACAGCTAATGGGGAGAATCTTTACCTTCTGAGCACTACATCTGGGCTTCATTTTGAGCAAGATGAGATCTGCTCTGATTCTATAGCTAGCTAGGCACAGGCAAAAAGTGTATAGGTGGTTGTATTATTTTTTTTGGCTTCTGTTGTTGTTTTATATGAAAAATAAAAGGTTTTGACAGGAGCCCATAAACAGCCATTCAAAGAACCTTGCCAAGAATCTGCAAGTGCTTTTAGTAATAAGGCCATGTATATGCATACCAAATAAAGCTTTTCAAGGCAACTCTAACAGCACTCCATTTTACTGTTCTAGTATTCAGCTTTGAGGACAATCTCTGAAAGGAGCCTTAATGGTGTAAAATTTTCATTATTATTACGGTGGGATATAGAGATTGAAAAAAATTTGTCTGTGTTAGGGACAAGTGCATTCTTAGCCTCAAGCTAAGTGGATAATGGAAATACAGTTCTCCCTATGGATAGTAAGTGGAGGGACAGTGAAATGAAAGCAACTACCCAGAGACACACACAGGAGGCATCTTCAAGTCTGCGCATTTCCAAGTACTGTGCTACTGGCCTTAAATACACAACTACCCTTCATCTCAGACTCTTGCATATTTTATTGGTAAGCATATTCCTAACAGAAATTATTCTCTACTTTAAACATCTCCATGAACATAGAGAAGCTCTAGTATGAGTAAGACAGTTGCTATTGCTATGTGCATTAGCACTCTGTAATATAAGTGGATATTCTTTCCCCTTGCGAAAACAAAGCCAAAGTCATCTAGTGTAGTTAATGCAGCCATGTAATTTTGTATTGCCTGCTGCATGGTCAGCAACTGTTCTGTGGCAATGCTAACTACTCTAACCAAATAGAAATGGCCCCTTTGTACACAGCTTAGCTCAAGCAGTAAAATCAATACAGACAGGATACAAATCATTACAAGCAATATTTGTACAGCAGGGGGAATTCATATTGGACAATACTGTTCCAAGTTTGCCACAGTGTTTTCATAAATCTAGCCCTTATGGCAAATAACTACAGAGACTCAACCATAAATTACCTAATTAAGCAAACTATTCTACTTTCTGACTGACCTTACTGGCAGGAACACTTTGCTGTCCAGCAACTGAACTGAAACATGATGTACACCTGAGATTACACTTACCTCAAGGAAACTTGCCAGACATATTCACAGATATAAACACTGTAACCTGTTACTTATTATTTGAAGAATAGGAATATATTATATTATACTATTATAATAACATAGTATATGTTATTATCCAAACTGGAGGGAATTCAAAGCAGAGGAAGGGTTTTTTTCAAAGATTTTTTTTCAGAGATGGAAGGGGAGAGAAGCTTGCATAATTTGCCTGAGTAAGGTTTGTCCTCTCATCCCTCCTCTGCACCATCTGTGCATCCACAGACTGTGCACAGACCATGAGAATGCAAGAGGATATGCAGAAATTCGTCTCATAGTGAACCTGCACTGGGCTACCACAAGGAATCCCCTGGCCTTGACATCATTGCTACATTGAGGGACACTTTTACAAGCACTTGAAGCTTGCTCTACCAAACTGAGACAGTGCCTTGGAAACTGGTGTGATGTAGAAACAACTTCTGGGCTGGTTAAATTATGTGAGGGCTATTGTTGAGCTCTGTAACAGCCCTGCTTGACACAAAAGAAATGAAAAACTCTTTATCTACAATCCACCCTCCCACCTGCACTGTGTTGGTTGTACAAGAAGACAAAATAATACTTTCCGAATTGTTGAAAGACAGAAAAAAATGGAAGCTGAAGAGAATTCTCTAAGTAGGGAACAAGTACTAGAAGTTGCAAAAGAGTAGGAGAATATTTTAAAGAGGAATGATTAGGTTAGGTAAAGCTTCCCAGAAGTGAGATACAAGGAAAATCTGTGGTGAAAGAACCTCAGCTTGTGAATTTAAAGTCAGACCAGTGACTCAAACTGCTCCTGGTAGAGGGAGGTAAAATCTTTACTTTGTCTCATGTTCTTTAATCTGGGAGTTACTTCTTTCAGCAAAGGAGTCCATTCCTCCCCTTCACTACTTCAAGTACTGTTCATTAATTTCTTCAGCAAAGGAATTGCTGGCTGGAATATTGACCCTTTGCTGTTTCTTGGCTGGGCAAACTGGCTACTGGGGGAAATGCTGCTTTTCAGTGCCTCTGCTCAGAAATACAGGCACTAGTTCTGAATTCTTCAGCATTTCTCAGACATGGACGGGGGTCAGCCACAAACACAGATACAGCGCTGTGGCTTTGTATTTAGGAGCTGGAATCTTTTGCCCCAGAGCTCTCACTGACCTGTAACTGCTTGAGTGAGAAGGCCAAGCTGCTAGCAGGAGTAGGGAGAAGGGCTTTTATCTTCTGTGGAGGTGGAGTGGTTCCTCCATTGTCTGAATAGCACTGTTACACATCCTGTAAGAATTTCTGTATGAAGGGTGGAGAATAGTGAGGTATAACGGGTTACGATTATTGTGTGTGACTGGCTCAAAGAAGGCAAAAATTTCTCAGTGTGTATGGGATTGTGTATGAATGTTTTTATCTAAATCAGTTTTATTTTTCTAACACAGGCTGTTGGTAAATCATACACTATTTTCCAGGGCCTACAAAAAGTGAGAAGGAAAGGCATAGCTACTGGGAATAAACTTAAATTTGCTGCACTGTGGTCTGGCTTTCCATTAGAAAGCCTTTAAGAGTGTCCATTCTGCAAAAATCTGAAACACCTAACCTATTTAGTAAATAGGCTCTGTTTAAGAAGAACAGGATGGCAAAAGTAATAGCTGAATAGAAAAAAAAACAAACAGTGACCTAGAACCCAGCATGTCTCTGAAGGGAGAAGATAATATCTTAGCTGACTCCACCTTCATCAAAATGCTACGTTTTTTTGCCAGATCTGGCAACTAACACATCACAGGATATAGAGTTAAGTGACCTGCTCTTTGGAGCAGAGGGGATTAGGAGGGGAGAAAGCTTTAAATAAGATTTGAAGAATTTTCCCCTTTGAGGAACTAGGAGAGAAATATTTTGTGAGTTAGAGGGCAGGATTAGCTGGTCAGACCCTAAAGCAGGACTACTCAAGCAATGGCTCCAGCACAGCTGCAAGGCAAACCAATTTTGATTGGGCTTTGCCAAAGCACAGGACAAGAACAAATAAAGAAGGGTGGCCAGCTACAAGGAGGAACTGGGACTGGGAACTATGAGCACTCTCTCCTCTTCATGCCCACAGACACATCCAAGGTGGGGGGACAATCTCGTTAGAAATTGTGTAACTCTGCCCACAGGTTTCAAGGCAGGGACTGTAGGGGATCTGGTCCCAAGATGTTCTGTCCTACTTTATAGTTTTTAGGTCTGTTCTGAGTCTTTAACAAAATTGGCACTGCCATTGCTGCCAGCAGAAACAGAGCTGCCTTGTCAAGGCTGGCCTGCTGACGTATTTGCAGTCTGCAGGAGGGGAAAGAGGGCCCTGTGTGAGGGTAGAAGTGCATGATTCAGTATTGGCTTATGGGGATGGTTAAAGGACTTGATAGCAAGACTCAGAGAATGCTCAGTGAGGCCACAAGAGGTCAAAAGTGTGTGTTAATCAGGAATCATGACACCCTAGAGGCAAGAAAACAAGACCATGGGAACACAGCTTCCCTGGGAATATCCATTATTTAAACTCTCTTCTTAATTCAGCTTGCAGAGAGACAAGGACCACTGAAAACAGCTCTGCTGAGCTCTTGATGATGGGACTCTGCCTGCATTATGATGTTGGAGTTTAGCCTTATAGGGTAAAGCAGTTGTTAGAATATATTTCTACTCCCATTCCTGCCAAATCTGTTTCTGCAAGTTGATGCTGTGGGAACCATGATACCTTGTTAGCATCCTGGGAACAAAAAGGTTAACCTCTTCAAATTTTAAAATGACCAGCCTCCCTTCCAACATTTGATTAGCAGGGAGTAAAAGGTAAACAACACAGTTTGCTTTGCACTGAGGCCAACTTTTTTGTAGTTTCTGCGACCACACTGAGGTCTCACAGTGGCCGACCGGACCCATCTTTGAACATGGAATATTGGATTTACTTCCTAGCATTGCAAACTCAGTGTTATATTTTTACATACACTCTAGAACATAGAAATAATTGGTATCAGTAATGTTGGTTTGTTACATTCTACTAAGCTGGAGAAAAAGAAAGGGAGCAAGAGAAAGCCTCCTTTTTCTGTAACTTTCATAGTCTGTTGCTGCTATTCCTTCTATGTTGTACATGAAAGCTGATTTACCCCCAGCTGACATTCACAGAAAGATAATATGGCTCTCAGCTTCACAGCTGAGTAAAACAGTTTACTTCTCTGTACATGACATCAGAACCGGTGCTTACCGGGGCAGTGCATTCACCAGTGAAAAGGGATCAAAATAAAGCAGCTTCAGTTCAAGTTGAAGGCAGGACAAGGTGGAGGCAGAAAGTTGAAAAAGTGAGCTCTGCCATATCCTCTCTCCCCTGAGAGGAGGGATGTCTGCTGTGGTCCAGACATCCCACACTGCAGCAATGTCAGCATACTCTTAGTGTAAACAGGGAGTTGAGTTCACTGGCATTGGCAAGCCAGTGATTTTAGGCATCTGCAACTTTGGCTCTAGATGGAGAGAGGTGAAAATGAGGGCAGAGTCAGGCCAAATACATTTGCCCTGGCTGGAAGCAGAAACCAGGCCTTCAGCATTTTGTTCAAGCTACACAGTAAAATCCTTCAGTGCAGCCTGTTCCAAACGCATGACACTCTGCAGAAATGAGACTGGGCATGCCTGCCAGGAGCCTTGAGGCAGATGCTCTCTCCTATTCACCAAGTCACTGCATCATCTCCTAGACCAAACTATGTTGTTGCCAGTATTCACAGATTCACCGAGATGCATCAAAGCTTCCCCCAGCAGAGACACTGAACTGCACAGCCTGCCACCGAGAGATTTACTCTATCTTCAGTGTATCGGGGGGAGAGGGGGTGTGGAACAGGCAGTGTACGTACACACACTCACCCACACATGCGCATGCGCGCAGCCCAAGGGAGGTAAGTCCAGCCCCCAACAGCAGGGCCATCCTTCTGCTGCTGGATTTTTCCAGCCAGAGCATCTTGCCGGCTCTGCTGTAATTTATGGAAATTGGTTTCTGACGTGGGGCTTTTTCTGTTACAACAGGGACCCACTGACTGGAGGAGGCAGAGCTGCAGTCACGGCAGGAGAAGAGAGGGAGAGGAAGAGGAAGAGCTGGGGAGCAGAGGGACACCAGGGGAGTGGAGAGGACAGAGGGAGAAAAAGGCACAGAGGCACTTCAGAGATGGGCGAGTGCAGAGAAAAGAAGACAAGGGGAGCTGTGCGGAAGGGAAAGGTAAAGGATCTTAGAGACTGAGTCAGCCTCAAGAGGGCAAACACCGGAGACAAGTGCAGGGACCCCCAGCATTCCAAGGAGGACCTGTTCTCTCTGAATCTTCATTATGAGCACAAGGAAGAACTGCCCCCTGCCACTGGGGCAAGGAGACCAGGAGGAAAAGCGGAGTGAGGACACTCCTGACCTGGAGCGACAGGAGTGTGAGGTGGAGCTGAGGAACAAAGCTATTCTGCAACAGAAGAGGCGCCTTAAACAGGCCACCCAGTTTGTGCACAAGGACTCTGCTGATCTGCTGCCCCTGGACGGCTTGACACGGCTTGGCACCTCCAAGGATCTGGTGAGTCCAGTGGGACCCCATTTGAGAGGTGGTCCTCCTAGCAGCCTTCATCCCAGTTGGGAACTGCTACCAGGCTTTGTGAAAGGGTCATGGGTTCAGCAAAGATGAAACTTCCCTTCAGCATCATCTAGGAGCAGGTCAGGGTGAGGGGAAAGAATGAATTGTCTATTTTTTTGCATCCATCTTCCCATGCATCCCCATAGGGACCAAACACCTTGCAGACATGGACTGGAAGGACTCCCCACGATCCAACTTTCCACTCACCTGGTATATAAATACAATCATCTAACATGTGAGATGGCTCTGAAAGCCCCCATATACCCCTGCATGATCCAGCTCAAAAGCAGACTCTTTCCTGGACTTAGCAGGGAGGGAAGCACAGCTCGTGAAACTCCAAGAGGCTTATGTTTGACCTTGTTACCTTTCTGCATTATTCTCTTTTCCCCTTCTCTTTGGATTTCCAGAGGGGCAAGCACAGGACAGGACCACCAGCCAGGCGTGCAGGCAGCTACAGCAGCCAGCACCGATGGGTAACATCTTTGGGGAGGAAGCATGGGACTCACTCCTTTGGACATCCCCTTGTGGAGGCATGGGGCAGGAGGCATCAGGGAGGTGATCTGTTCCAGGAGCCTGGGCAGTTTGTGGTCTGGAGGGACTTCCCCAAGGCAGGGAGCTGCTTCCCATGGGATCTCTTGCTGGCTTAACTGCACGCATCTCCCCCTTGCTCTAGCAGTTTTGCTGTCTAACTTCTCTCTGCTGTGGAGTTTAACTGCTCATGGATGCGGAGGTCTAAACCATTTTCCCAAAAGAGGGCCTGGGTCTAGCCAGTGATGTGGATGCAACCACTTATTCCAGCTGTGTCAGTGGATGTCATAAAAAATATTGCCCCTCCCTACAGCCCATGCTTCCCTCTGTATCCTCAGACCATTGCAGCAATGCCATGGATACTCGTGCATGTATATCTCCTCCGGTCATTTCCCAGCTCCCATGGCAGGCTCCATGGCTTCTGGGGGCAAGGTGCTGCTGTGCACAGGGGCTCACACGTGTGGGACAGGCAGGGTCCCAAGCACCAGGCCTGCATGGAAGCTATCCCCCTTGCTGAAATCTTCAGGGGCAGCGGGTCAGCTGCACGCAGATGAGGGGTCAAGTGCCACGTTCCCATGTCAGTGCACCCTCCTGCTCCCGCCACCTTCTCCTCAGCCAGCCAGCTGCAGCTGAGGGTCCCTGTCTCAGTGGGTTAAGGGTGGCTCCTCAGAGTCACCCTGAGCTGTCACCTTATGCTCTGCCAGCCCTTAACAGCCACACATGCAGCTTTCAGCAGGGACTAGTCCTCAGCATCCCTCTGGCCCTTAACACAGTCGCTGTCTGAAGTACAAGAGGGGAGTCACTGAAGTGATATGTTAGTGAGGAACAGGGCTTCTCCCCCCGCCATGGAGAAGGAGGTCTGGCCACACCAGAGCCCAGAGTTCAGGCTGGCAGCATGGGAGGCTAGCACTGGCCCTTCACGCCCTGCAGCGTTGCAGCTGAAGCATCTCCTCAGGAGGGGATATCCAGGCATCCCCCTGGGCTCTTCATTGTACAGCTTTTGGCAGGGAGTGGGGAGAAGCCACTTTTGAGTCTGTTAGTGCGTGTTTGCTGAGCCTGGCCATGAAGACAGAGAGAAACCTGTCTACCTGCTTTGCTTTGGAATTGACTCCTTGTCACACCATGCCCTCAAACCAAAAACTGCGGTGCCAGCCAGAGGCCCCTGTGAGAGTCCTGCAATCTTGGCCTCCAGAGGCTGGCACTCTGAAGCCCCAAATGCTTGCTGTAGCGAGACAGGCCTTGCCTGGGTCATTTGCCACAAGCAAGTGCCTCCTGGTCAAATTGACCATTCTAGGCAGGAGACTTCCTCGCATGCAGACAGCATTTGGTCACTGAAACCCACTGCATAGTTCATGTTTGGTCCGTAACAGAATGGCTGAAACATTTTTACCATGGAGCTAGGGAGCAGTGAATAAAGTGTAACATCTTTTCTGCCATCGAAATTTTGCATTGGTGTTAGAAGCCACAAAATAAAGTGTGGTACCTGTGCAAAGTTTGCACACATAGTACCATAGCTGGGGTCAATGCGGTAGCTGCAGTACCTCCATTTCTGGTTTACCTTGGAGCAAGACAAGAACCAGGCCTTAGATTTCCAAGAGCAATTCAGCAGTCCCTGCAACTTGATGGGCCACTGTGATACCACTGTGATGTCTTGGGGTCTGCAAATTAGAGTTCAAAATATGCTTTCAGGCACTCCTCCAGCCCCATGCAAAACTCAATCTGTTTCTTAAATTGACCTGTCTCCCTCCTGGAGAACAGGAATGTAGGGCTAAAAACAAAGCAGCAGGAGGAAGTGCTGAAGGGGTTGATCTTGGAGAGAGTGCAAAACACCCCAGCGTCCTATAGCACTTACACTGGGAGAGGAGAGTTTAATTAATTCCCCAAAACACATCCCCACTGACAGTGCCAGAGACTCCAGCTGTGGCAGCCCCACATGTCCTAAAATTAGAGCAAGGCCCCATGTAATTTTAAAAAAAATACATGTTTTATTATACAGTCAAAGTTCTGTGTATTCTGGGTATGCATCCAGCACTGGCTGGGATTTGATGCAGCCATCTCATCTCCAACAATGAGGAATTTTGCACTCTCTCAGTGGAGACCTCAATTTTCCAGTTTTGTAACAACTACAAGCGTGACTTGTTTTTTTAAAACAAACAAACAAAAAAAAGTAGCTGCCTGAGCTAAAATATTCTGAAAGCACCAAGATGGCCTGAAGATCTGGCTTCTCCCCTCCCCAAAATCAAGATCCTCAGCTCATACCACTTCACTAGTCATAGCAAGGCCTTGAGATTTCACACTGGAAAGCCTGAACCTGGTGAGTCGCACTGGAACCTGCCCTGACCCTTACTGCGAGTCCTGAGGGGGCGCCCCTGCCAGCTGCTGGACACCGCTCCCTTCGGCTCCCCCCTCACCGTCCCCTTCACCTTGCTGCTTCTTACCAGCCCAACAGAGGCAGCGGCCTCCACTTCTCTGCCTCCCTGGCGAGACGGGGAGGGCGCCAGGGCCCAGCTCTTGAATCGGTTGCCCTCACAGTCCCAAAGCTTAGCCACTCCCCACCAGTGCTTGGCCGCTTCCCAGCCCGAGCGAGGAGGAGGAGGCGGCAACTGCAGAGGGCCTGCTCTTCCTGTGGGAAAGGTTGCGGGGAGCGGGAAAGGTCCTTTGCGTGCCAGATTGAGGGAGGAGGCAGGAGGGAGGGTGGGAATTCAGGGACCTGCTGTCAGTTCCCTGCCCTTTTCCCACAGCCCAGATGTTAGCTGGCAGCCCAACTGGCACCGTGCTCAGAGCATTCAGGGAGGGAAGCGCAACAGCCAGCTGTGCTGTGGACCTGCATGGTAGGCTGGGAGAAGGACAGGAACAGAGGGATATTTTTACCTCGCTTTTTCAACTACCACAGTCTCAGCATGTGAACGATCCGACACCCGCCCCCTGAGCGATGGGGAAACAGAGGCATCAGGGACTCGGCACCTTGCAAAGAGCAACGCCAAGTGCAACCCAAGAGCCCCTAACAGCTCTCCCACTCCAGCTGCCAGGCAAAACAGACAAGTCGGTGTGCTTCGAGTCGCAATTTACACACTTCCCCGACCTCAGCCCTCTGACCAAGCATAAAGCCAGTCCGAAGCACAACCACCCTGCAGCATTAATACAGCCCAACTCATTGGCAGGTCTGGTCTAATTCAGATTTTTGGCCTGCCCATTGGTAAGATCCTACTTCAAACTGCCGTACCATCTGAAAGTTGATTTTTTTAATTGGGGTTTTTTTTAGAAAGATAAAAGCAACGGTTTATGCTAACGTAGCATGTTAGCTCCTTTAGACTTATTGCCTTCCTTCACATAGGCAGTGGTTACTGAGAACGCTGTTGTCAGCCCTGAGCAGCTGCTCTCCTGGAGAAAGGCCATGGGGCCAAGTACATGGAGAAAGAACAAAGCTGCCTCTGGCAGGCCTCCTTCACTGGTGCTGCCCATGGTTGATTCAGTAGCTGTGCAGGGGCTGGAGGCACTGGATCAACACTGGGCAAAAACTAGAGCAAACTGATGACAAAGGGAGCTTTCTTTCCAAAGCAACACTTTCCTCTGTGTGTATGTTTTCACAATTTTTCTTCCCTTTTGGTGCACCTCCCCTTCTTCTGCCCAGAAGAGAGGGAGACAGGAATGAGGTAGGAATAAGAGATACATGAGATATGAATGAAATACATGAGATAGGAATAAAGTTCCTGCAGCCATTGATCTGGCCGATGGCACTCCCTTCTACCTGTGAACAACTGAAGAAGCCTTCTTCATAGGAAGGGAGTCAAAATAGCATCACTTCTGATGGAGGGGAGCAGAGACAGACTCCAAAGAACATTAGAAGCTAGTTTTAGTTTCCTATGGAGGGGAAGCTTCCCGCTTCACTACAAATAATTGCTTGCACACCTAAAATTTTTGGAATCCTGCCTTCTTACCCACATATACTTCACACATATGCTGCATCCTCCATCCCCTCCCACATTAGAAAGTGTGAGCGTGCCTGGCTGGATGTCAGCGTACACCCACCAGGTAGTATATTGCAGTACCTGAACAGGTATGAGACTGCCAAGTGCATGTTTAGCTGAAGGAACAGATATATGTGGGGAGAGCATGCATCAGGCATGTTCTTCTCCAACAATTGCATACCAGAGACCTGCCTGTCATGGACAGCCCAACACTTCAACATCACCTTACTGGCTACAGAAAAAATCTGGGGATCTAAAAAAAGGTTTTTAGGATAAGCCTGTCTTCCATCAGGATGATCATTTGGGCCAAGCATTTGCAATCTGCTTCCCTGGGCTAGAAAATGTCCTTGCCCTTACCTCCATACTTCACTGAAATTTCTCTTTCTTTGTGATGGAAACAGCAGCCACATAGCGTGGTCCAGCGGCGTCTCTTGGAAGGCAATCTGAACAAGCTGCGGGGTGAGACCAGGGTTCAGTCTGCATGGGTTCAATCTCCACTAGCAAAAGACCAGGATGAAAAGACGGAAAAGGGAGAGGACAGGAGAAAAGAGACTTCACCCCTGCTAATACAGTGCCAGGTAAGGCAACAACATGGTGCTGCTGATTTCACAGTGATGGCAATGCTCAATGAGTTCCAGCTGCCCCACTCCCAAGGGCCATGCTAAGTTATTAATAGCAAAGCCAGCTGCAGCTAGAGAGAGCAGATTTCCTGCATGGATTTTCCTAGAGTTTGAATTCAGTTCTTCCAACAGACAGAGGAAAGCCTTTCCACCACATGCATTCTAGTTGTCCATATTTGAAGATAAATTGCCTTAATCACATCTCCTTTCTTTGGAGGCCAGCTTTCCCCTCATATGAGGTATTTTATAACTGCATACAGAAGCAAGGAATGTCTCCTTATCACTTTAAGACAGGTGCCCCTAGTTGATTTACACTTACTGGTCCAGTCTGATCTGATTCTCTCAGGTGTCAAAGAACCTCCTAAGAAAGTGGCTAACTGCGTCTGCATTAGTGCTGTTGCATTTCTTGATGGAAGCAGTGGTTTTAGCTCTGTTTTCTTCTTATATCCTCCTATATAGCAGAACATGCTCCTCCCTGGTCCCTGTAGGTAAGAAAGCACATCCAAAAGCTGTGCCCCATGAAAGAGGGCCACATGGTTAGAGCTGTTCAGTAATAGGTAGATATAAGACTCACCAAGATATAGACCTGGTATACAAAACCCATTTTAAAGCTGTGTTTATTTCAGTTACCTGCCCTAAAGAACATCTCACATGTTAGAGTGTAAAGTCTACACTTCCAGGAAAAACACATACACCTTTGAAAATTCAGTTGGCACAATTAATTATCATATGAATACAGCCTGGTAAAAAGTCTCTGGAATGTTCAGATGAGGTGTCTCAAGACCTCGCAAAGCCACTGTCTGGTTTGCTTTCCAGCCTTTACTCTTGCAGTTAGGCATTGCTTACCCTGGGTTTTAGACTCTGATGCAGCTAGGTTAACATAACCATATTTGGGAAAACAGACTAGTAGGATGAATGGCTCTTAGTGTAAATTCTCCAAATAGCTGGAGTCTGGTTTTGAGCAAATGAAGGTGTTTCTTTAATCACTGCTCTGTATTGTTCTGTAAGAGGAAATGCAGTGATAAAGAGTGTTCTTTTGCCAGGCATGTACATTGAACAAGGACAGACATGCACAGGTATCACATCCCAGGGGCAGTAGCTAACTCAGGATCAGAGTCCGCTACTCTTTCCTCTTCTGTGTTTCTAATGGACTGTATCCCAGCTGTCACACACATTACATTTTCCTTTGTGGAGGAAGGTTAATGAACATCACAGTCAAGTAAATAGGTGTAATGCTGCACTTAACCCTCCCTGAACTCAGTACCTTCTGAACAGGCATTTCCCTCTTTTTCTGCCCTTCTTAAGAGCCAGTCACTGTTTGTCACACTTAATCTTCTTACATCGAAGGAAGGGAAGCTCTCCTCCCCTTCTTTTTAGTCTTGCTGCTTTTCATGTTCACATTTGTGAACTTCAAAAAGTCTTGCCTGTAAGTAACAGAACTATGGCAGCACTCAAGCTGCTAGTTCATTTTAACCAGAGCGGTGAGCTGGTACCTTCTGGAGAATTTCTTGACTATGGTGTAGTTTTTATTAGAAGTGGAACACGCACGACCCCCAGTGAAGTTTCTTCTCTCTGACAGCAGGTCCCAAGAAAAGATCATCTACCAGCATAAAGCTTCCATTTACACACAGGCAAGTATGCTGAAAATTTCAAAGTGGTAACAAATGCATCACCTGACTAGTAACTGAACTTGACTAGGAAATAAAGATGAAAATATGTAGACTTCAGTGACACAGGGAAATTCAGGCAATAAGTGTTTTCACTTTAAGAGGTTATAGCTGTCCTTTGCCTAAGGCCTTTTTAAGTTTCAGAGATCACAGACAGACTCAGTCTATAATAGTTGTACTGCAGAGTCACTCACCCTCCTGCTTACTTAGGTGGGTTGCTTACAGGGTACTTTAGCAGAATTGCCCCTTTTCATAGAAGTTTTTGCAAAGCACTTTGGAAAGCTTGCCGTGACTGGCACCTGCATCGTAAAATCAAGCTGGTATTTTTTGTGGTGGGGCTTTTCTCTCGTTGACTTGGAAATAGATGCTGAAAGATTCCACTGCTGTCCAAGGCTGCTTTTCCTCTGTGCCAAAGCAACCTGGGATTAATCAACCTTGGTTGCTTAAAGCACCTTCTTGACTTTGGAACTGACATTATTTCAGAAAACAAAGCTCTTTCTTTATAAATGGTGATCCTTGCTGATTCCCTTCCCCTCTTCCTCTTTCTTGGAAATCCCTGTAGTTGACCTTTAGATAAAGACAAATGGTGAGTGGTAGTAACAGACTGAAAGTTCTGAGGCAGAGATGACAGTGGGTACTGTGATGAAAAGTCCTATTAGTCCAAGAAGGCTTGCAGTGCTCATTAGCTGCCTCTGTACTCCATACCTAATCTGCACTGTATTTGTGATATGCTGAACCAAGGACTCTCAGGCTCCTGGTGAGTTCTCTGGGCAAATAGTTAGTAGTATAATTGAAAGGTGGATAGCTGTTGTCAGGCTGCTGGAACTGATAACTGTGCGGGGCTGTTTACCCCTGAATGAGATGAAATGTTGTTTTCTACAGAATAATCACTGTCCTGTTATAACCTAGCAAGTTTCAAACTTGCAACTTTCCCAGCCTGCTATGAAACAAAACTCAAGAACCTGCCTAGTGGTACAGCTTAGGTTTGTTGTCACAACAACATGCTCATGCATCTCAGGTCTGCCTGCTCCCAAAGTGATTACTTAGCAATTGCTATCCATACTCCAGGTCTTCTGTTTCTGAAGAGCCTTTTCTGTATCTGGGCAATTAACAGTTGACCTCTGTGAGCCAGAGGGATGATAACTTTTCCCTGTAGAATCTGTGTTTGTTAATGAGGAAGAGCTGATTCAGCTGGACAGGTGGCAGGTTGCAGTATGGGGAGATGTGGTAGCATACCTGACCTGACGCTCATGGCTAATATACCTGCTTAGGTAGTGAGGAGGCACAGGGAAGCCTCTTCTATGAAGCACAGTACAGAGAATGAGGAGGGAGATGCTTAGCATGTATCTGCACATTGTGCTTTATCTTGCCTGTTGCCTTGTGGCCTTGCTTAGTCTGGCCACAATCCTTCCAGGCAGGGCTGATATGTCAGTGAGGACCAGACAGCACAGACATTACAGAGCTTTAAAAGCAGAACGGGAGGAATTTTGTCACAGAATCAAGGAACGGTTTGGGTTGGAGTGGATCTTAAAGATAATCTAGTTCCAGCCGCCCCGCCATGGGCAGGGATAATGGACTGTCCTCCGGGTCCAGTCAATTTCCAGGCTGTTTTCTCTCTAGAAGCTTGGACTTTGTAATACCAGCTTTTGCCACAAGCATCTGTTGTCATGAGGTAAGGTGGGTTCTCTCCAGTTGGCCTTGGGGACCTATGGACAGGCACTACTCCTAGTCCTGAATGTTTAAACTTGACATGACAGGCAGCCTGGAGCCATGGCAGCAATGTTTTTTCTTGAACAAGCAGAAATATTGCCAAAGTTGGGATCTAGCAAATAGCATGCTTTGCACCGCTTCCCCTTCTGTGAGGCTCTAGCATGCTCCTCCACTTGCTTAAAGCAGATTTGTGCCAAGAGGTGGGAGGCATGCATGAACAAAGGGCAAGAGAGGGTGTGTGCATTCTGGGAACAGGCAGCAGCTCAGGTGGATATCCTACCAGCTCAATCATGTGTGATCTGTATTGCCATGGGTTGGCAGTTCGGGCTGCTCTGCAGTGAAATGGGACTGCTCATTTGCAAAGGAGCTGGGGGAATAGTCCTGTATGAATGTGCAAAGAACTGCTGGGGGCTGGTTTCTCTGTGCTCTGACTCTGTTTCATGAATCTTCCAGCTGGGATCAGGTTGGCTAAGTTTTGTGTTCTCTCAACCTGTGACGTTGTAGCTCTGTGGAAATTTCCATACAATGTACCAAAGAGTAGCCTTCGATTGAATGTAAATGCCAGTGTGGCTGAGACTGTGAGAAGCACATGATATAACAGGGAAGGCATAGTGCTGGCAGCCAGAGATTGAGATATCTGTCTTGGCTTTAGCTTTCCTAAAGTATTTAGCATTATATGCCTCACTTGGGTGTTGTAAAAGTCATAGTATCATAGAATTATTTGGTTGGAAAAGACCTTTAAGATCATCAAGTCCAACCGTACCTGTCCACTACTAAACAAGGTAACTAAGCACCTCATCTACCCATCTTTTAAACACTTCCAGGGGTGGGGACTCGACCACTTCCTTGGGCAGCCTGTTCCAGTGCCTGATAACCCTTCTGGTAAAGAATTTTTTCCTCACACCCAATCTAAACCTCCCCTGGCACAACTTGAGCCCATTTCTTCTTGTCCTATTGCTTGTTACTTGGGAGAAGAGACCAACACCCACCTCACTACATCCTCCTTTCAGGTAGTTGTAGAGAGCAATAAGGTCTCCCTTCAGCCTCCTCTTCTCCAGGCTGAACAACTCCAGTTCACTTAGCTGCTCCTCATCAGACTGGTGCTCTGGACCCCGCAGACTTCCCTATTCCTGCTAGCTTTCCAGCCACTCATCCCCAAGCTTGCAGAATTGCATGGGGTTGTTTTGACCCAAGTGCAGGACCTGGCACTTGGCCTTGTTGAACTTCATACAATTGGCCTCAGCCCATTGATCCAGCCCGTCCAGGTCCCTCTGTAGAGCTTTCCTACCCTCAAGCAGATCAACACTCCCACCCAGATTAGTGTCATCTGCAAGCTTGCTGAGAGTGCATTTGATCCCCTCATCCAGCTTGTTGATAAAGATGTTAAAGAGAACTGGCCCCAACACTGAGCCCTGGGGGACACCACTCACAAGTGACAAGTGTTTGCAGTCACACGGGACTGTTAATTAACAGGACATAATTCTTTATGAATAAGGCATGCTTTTTTACATTAAAGAAGAAAAAGTATAATAAATCACAAGCTGTTGAAAATATACACAGATAGATATTTTCTGTGTAGATACTGCTTGAGCACCACTCTCCTTGTTCATGGATGAGGCCACACATGGTGAATGCTCACTCTTCTAAAACCACTGATGTTATTTAAATATACATCATATATATGTATATGAGTCTTACATGACATGATTCTTGCTGAACTCTGTAAAATAAAATAGCTTGAGACCTCTAGCTCCAGTGGTCTTGCAGTTCTTGAGGATTTCTCAACTAAATGGCCATTCTAGGAATATGGTGTATCTAGATGTTCAGAATGATGAGATTCTCTACACTGATGTCCTGCAGATGCAACTTAGATCAGAGGAAGAGCTCCAAGACAAAACAGACTTGAAGTTTCCAGCATGTGCTCTCTGAGATTGCCTTGAGTGCAATTAGTGCTCAAGTTACTATTGGTGGTGTGTCTGTTTGCAACATTCCAATATTTCTCACAGGAGGTGTTTTCTCCTTTCTCTTTATAGTAACTCACAAATAGCACATTGTTGAAAATGAAATCTTGGAAATATTGGATGTAGTTCTCCGTGATGATTAACCCATGTAATAATTATAAACACATTTAATTAAGAAATTGGAAACTGAGACATTTTCCTTTACCCTACTGGTGCTGCACTGAATCCCTGATGGTCATGCTGATCTGCTTAAGGTGTTCAAAGCATTTAAGCTCATCAGGAATGAGCACAAGGGTAGAGGAGCTGTGGGAGTTCTGCTGCTGTTTCTGAGTGGCTCATAGCACTGAGTGCCGTAGTGAATGGAAGAGAAGGAATCACAGGAAAAATACAAATGATAGCAGGAGGAAAATGAGCTTCCTAAGAGGAAAAGTTTGTGGTTGGTTTTTTTGGGGGGGGATGTTGGTGCAAGCCAGAGCCTTGAAGAACTAGGTCATCAAGAATGGGTGTGGTTAGGCATTATAGGTAGGTGCAAGCCACATTTTGTAGATGGCAGTTATTCCATCTTTTCCAGTTCCTTTCCGAAGTCCTGCTCCTCCTTTTTTTTTTTTTCTGAACATAACTCTTATTGATATCCTTGACAACCCTATTTTTTCAGACCTCTACCATATATGAGACCTGCTGTTACGTCAGCACCTCTGGCCTGCCATTAAGGACCTCTGTGCAGAGGGGACAGAAAACAGATGGCAACCACATCTCCTGTTCCCTTTCAGTGCGAAGGGGTGAAGAAATGAAGTGGGCAAGGCACTGGGGATTGTTCCAGTAAGATCATGCAGAGGTGACTTGGGTGCAGGGCATCCAGTCTCTCCCTTTGCTAGATAAGACCATCTGTGAATATTGTAGTTGTAGTGTTCATGTCATATTTCCTTAAAGAGCTGTCTAGGAACTTAATGTAAGCTCCGCACAAAATAGACACCTCTTGATTAGGTTGTTTCTTGGATTCAAGAGTCACTTGGATGTGTCAGTTATCTTGGGAACTGCCTTAAATCAAAGGTCTTGTCAGGGATGTTTGTCCTGGGTGCTCCTGCTTCTCCCACAGACTTCTCTCTCTGAAAGCTGTTCAGCTGAGAACAGATGTCTAGTCCTGGAACATTGTTCCCTGTGACACCAGAAGAAATGGAGAGAGGAAACCTACAAAGGCTGTAGCACATACTTATATTCCTTAAAAGCTTTTGTCATATCAATTATTGCTCTGTTAATAAACTCCATGTGGGTTTTCTGAACAAATTCATTAGTTATGCATCTTTTGACTGGAATACTGCTAAGTTAAAGTTGCTAATAACAGATAAGTGTCTGGGCAATCAAATACAAATTAAAGAAGACAAATTCAAAAAGAAGCCTTTGGCAGAGGTTTGCAGAGCACTGAGACCATTATTGTCTTGGGTGAATCTCCTGCCTTCTCACTACTGCCTAAAACACCACATCTTTGGCTGTATTGCTAAGGAAGGTCTAAGGGATTGTCACACTTCTGAAGGAGTGGGTATGCCTATTTGAGCCCACAGTAATTATCTGTTGTTGTTTTTTCTAGTGCCAAGGTCAGGTATTGAAAGCGACTGTTAACACTGGGTGTCTACCAAATCTCATCTCCAAGAGCTGTTTAAACCAGCTGGGGTAAGTCTTTGCACATTAGAAAAGGAGGGGTGGCTAAAAGAAGACCTATGAAAAGAATGTAGGCACTCCTGATTCCCAGCCCTGATGATAATTACTAGCAGCTTTGCATGTGCACGTGGCTGTTTAGGAGAAGATGGAGGGTGGGCTACAGGGCAAAGCATCAGGAGCACTGGCAAAGTTGTGTGCAGACCCCAGACAAGGAGGCAGAACTGTGTCATTCTCTCTGTGTGTACTAAAGGGTAAAGCCTCAGCTTTGGTTAGCCTCAGCGGTGAGGAACCCAAATGGACAGCACCTTATGGTTTTGCTTGTGGAATCTGCCTCCAGACATGCTGTACGAAAGAGATTCCTCCTCTTGTAGGCCTGTTCCCAATGAGACCAAGAAGTACTGCCATCAGTGAGAAGTCCTGTTTTTCCTCTTCTTCCTCCACTTGAGGCAATAACACCTCTTGTGTCCCACAGGCTGGAAGAAGTGTCTGCCATGGACTGTGGAGACCTCTCTCTTCCCATCCCCAGCGTTGTTGGCCGAGTAGAACATATGGAGTTGCAATTTGGCCAGGAGACAGTGCTGTGTTCAGCACTGGTTGTAGGTGAGAGTGCCAGTCCCTTCTCTCCCCCAGTTTTCCTGTGTCCCTCTTGCCCTGCCAAGGGCATTTAAAAGGATCTCTGGGAAAGCATAATGCGGTGGGAGGTTGGTGATATGGTCACCTCCACTGCTGGCCAAGATCATTATGCACTGTAGATACCCTCAATGTAACCTAAGGCAAAGGGCATACGAAGAGTACAGAGAAGACAGAAGATGTTGGAAGTGGGGAGAAATTAGGTGCTTTTTGGTCTTAACACAAGATGTGGGAAATTCTCATTCCCTTCTAAAGTAGACCTTTCTTAAAATTATCCAGACTGCTTGATTAGTCCTCTGGTGCCCTCTGTTCTCCTATTGAATGGGCACTTGTGTCTGTGGCTGGACGGAATTCATCAGAGAAAGTGACAGAGGGTACAGGTTATTCCCCAGAGTTTTTCTCTGTGTAGTCATCTGCCTCTGCTGCAGGGAGCACCCTGGAAGAACCTGGTAGCCCCAGAGTGCTGAGTGTCCCTTGGTGTCCTAAGGCAGGACCCTTTGGAGGAAGGTGCCGTAGGAGACAAGGTCAAGTCAGCAGGCACTGGAGCATGCCCAGAAAACAGCAGAAGGGCTGCATGTTCTGCATTTACATCAAGCTGTGCATATGCTGAAAACAACTTAGTTGTCTTTTTTCCCCCCTGTTCTTTCTCCCTATTAGTCTTCCTCTTGCCTTTATCTGTCTCCTCATCTTTGATGATTACTGTTCATCTCCCAAGTCCTCCCTTGCTCCCTCTTTTCATGTCCATTTTTCCCACTTTCCTAGTCATCTAGAAGGAGCGTCCTCTTCTTCCACACTCCAGCTCACTCTTCTTCCCTGGTTTCCCTCTACTTGTTCTTGCCCTGCATGGGGAGACTGTATTAGTACCAGCACAGGTGAATTTAGCCTAGTACCACCTATCCATTTTGCTGGGATGTGGAAATGGCTGCCTGGAAGGAGCAGAATTGCTACATCTGTGCATTACATCTCTCTGTGCACACAGTGCTCTTGCTTATGTGATTATAAACAAATTATAAAATACAGCAGGCATCCAGGAGACATGGGAAGCGTTAATGATGTTACTGGTGGCTGCTGAATCCTGCAGACTCCAGGACCTGGGGATTTGTCCTTCCCTGCCACTGAAGACTCAGGAGGTGGCTCTTGCCCAGTCCAATGCATGTTCTTAGTGGCAGGTTTGGACAGTAGCAAGGCTGAACGTATATTCCAGAGAGGCACAGACAAGGCCAGCCACACAGATTACCACACACAGAGCAGTGCCTTTACCAGCACTCACATAAATGCCAGCACAGATAGCCCAGTCCTGGTCCTCCTCTCTGGCTGACCAGGATTGAAGTTCTCTAGCAGAAGCTCATACAGCCTCAGTCTGTAGGTTCACAAGCCCACTCATATTCACAGAGTCTTTAAATAACAGCACAGCTTGTAGGTCTGTCTTATATCCATGTCTGGACCCTGGGCCCCTTACCTAGCCACTAACCCAGACCCTGAGTCTTTCCAGATGCAGGTTTCCTCTTACTCACTGGCTAGACCAGACTGAAGTTTGCTAGCTAATTATGTATACAAAACCACTAGCATATAGGATTAAATTCAATGACGAAAATATAAACACACCCAAGTCTTTCTAGTTAGTGGCATTTAGATCTCACACATATGCCCTGTCCTCTTCAGCTGCTAGCTTATAAACCTAAGGCCCCTGTGACCCTGGCCAGAGCTAGTACCCAGAGCTCTCTTGAATGCTTATCTCTCCAGTTGCTGGCACCTAGACCTACAAGCTCTGTGACCCATAGTCCTTCTCCAGATACTGGAACTTAGACCTTGCAGCACACACTGCAGTCCTTCCAGTTGCTGGCACCCAGGTGTATGAGCCCTATGGCCTGTGCTCCTTTCCCCAGTTACAGGCACCCAGACCTCTCTTACACCCTGGTCTCTCTAGTTGCTGGCATCTGTGAGCTATAGCCCCTTCTCCAGTTGCTGACACAGACCTATGAGCCCTATGGCCTGTGGTCCCTTCAGTTATTGACACCTGTCTTACATGCCAGTCCCTCTGGTTGCTGACATCTCGAGCTGTTTGCCCTTTAACCTTTGGCATCGTCTACACTTGCTGATGCTTAAGACTTGCAGCAGCCACATGTAGGATAGAGAGGTTACACAGCAAAAAAATATTTAATAAAATTATTTAATAAGAAGATTGGATAGGTTGTGGCCATCAGGCGCAGGGTTCAGTCAGACAAGCGAACTGATCAACAGCCTGCTTGCATGTGACTGGCCCCTTTATTCCCACTCTTTTCCATTTTTCCATGCTTGTTCTTCCCTGATCCAACCTGCTGCTTGCCTTCTGATTTGGCCCTTCCCTTACACAGCCCATAGTAAGTTTTACACAATCTCACAAGCCCCTTTTTGATACCTCATAATAAGTTTCAAACAATCCCACAAATCCCCTCAAATATCTCATGATAATCATGGTTCCCTCCTTCTACCAGCTACAATGTTAATTTTGACTTCAGGGCTGTGCCTAAGTAGCTCCTTTAATGGCTCGTTGGTCAGTGGCAGAAGAGTGCTGGTCTTTGTTTTTGTCACTGTTACCACCTGCTTGTTAATGTTTGTGTGTTTAATTCATCACTTTCCTTGTTATTTACCTTATACTGAATAGACCATTACCATTTAACTTTATGAACCAGATGCTCTCGTATTGCACATCCTCTTACACGAGAGATGCGCTTTCTTTAGAGGTGCATTATATATAGTCTTGAGCCTGATCAGTCTCTTCTCTCTTCTCAGATGATGAAATGCTGGAGTTTTGCATTGGTCTCCAGACTCTGTTGTCTCTCAAGGTAAGGAATAGCTTCTTGCTTATTCCAGAGCTCCTCTCAACAAGTTCTCCAAGATTTGGTTGCTGGAAGCATCAGAAATACTTAGAGACAGGTCTTCCAGGGTGCCACTTGCAATGCTTGTTGCACAGCTGCCTAGCTGGTGGCAGTATGCTCTGAGTCACTGATTCCTTTCCAGTCCTTCTCAAAAGTTTTATGAAAGGAATCACCCAATAGGATACTATCTCATCTCCCATTCTTTGTATTCCTAACCATACAAGTTGCAAACAGATAGAGAAAACTGAAGAGGAGACTAGGAAAGGCAAGGCACACTGTGTCATGAGTTATATCTGTGTTGCCTTTTGAAGGCAGATGTGAACAAGCTCTGTCCTTGCTTTGAGCCAAATGAAGCTGCGTGATCACATTCAGTGTCCAACACCAGCTGGACATGGGTGGAAAGAGGCCTCTCCTTTTGTTAGCTCAGCTTGGGGTTAGCTCTCGGCTGAGCCTGGCTCCTGGGTGGCTCAGAACATGGCTGCAGCAAGCTTGCTCCTGCCTGCCAAATATTTGTAGCCACATGTCAGACTCATAAAGCAGGAAAAGCATTGGGCTGAATGGCTGAGTGATGTGAGGCCACCATCTCAGAGGCAGTCATAGGAAGAAGGGAGGGGAATGGCCCTGCGAAGGGTTTGGAGAGGAATCCACTGAAGGCAATAGGAGCAAGGAGGCAGCATGGGGGACAGGGAGGGGAACTGTAAGGTCTCTACAAACCCAAAGTGGGTTTGTTTGATGGTTATACAGGTTTCCCCCAGTCATAGACATCATGAGATTTGCTATCTGAAATGTCCAGCAAGTAACTGTCTCTTCCTTCTTTAGTGTTGCATCGACTTGGAGGAAGGAGTCCTGAGATTTAAAGCACTGAGTCAAGAGCTGCCTTTTCTACATGCCTCTGAAGAGCCTGGTCAGTGACTGGCTGCATTCCCCATGTGTGGGGCTGATGAGACTTGCTGCCATGAGAGAGAGATGAGGGTGAGGCTCATATGCCCCTAACCTTGCTGAGTTCTAGGCTGAGGCATTCACAGGGGCATTGAGAAAAAGGCAAATGGGTGCTGGAAGCTGCTGTTGCTGGGAATGCCTCATCTTGAGAGCTATCCCTCCTTTCAGTGGACCCTCTTGCTTGTCCCCGTGTGCTGAGTGGGCATTTTGCTCTTGTATTTCTGTCTGTCCCTAGTCACTCCATTCTGCTTCTGTACTAAATTAATTCTACCCTTTTAATGACTTATTTTTACAATACCCTCTGTTCATGAGACAAGAGAGTCTCTCTGAACAATTTCCAGTTGTTCTGTGGACAGGAGGACAGTGCTTTCTCCAAAAGCGTCCAAAGATTGCCATGAATGTTTCCCTTTTCTTTCCCTTGATGTGAGTGGACTCTACTCCCCTTTCTTTGTGGGAAGGGCTCTGCGGCCAGTCCCGTCACCTGTACTCTGGGAAGCTGGATTTTATCACTTTTTGCTGGCTCAGAGCAGAACAGAAGTACATTCTGGGAAAAACCTTGCAGCAAGAACACTTTTAGAGATCTTAATTCTAAGAAACATTTGCAGAAATGCTGAGCGTAGATGCCTGGAGTAGAGTGGACATTCACAGGGGCTTGGGCTTTGCATCGTTGGCCACTAAGCTATATTATATGAATGGCAGTGCTTATCATCTCTTGGTGTATGTAGTAACCAGTCTTGCACACCCTGTTCTTCTGTCCAGGCCTCTCCTCTCTGCAGTCCAGCTGCTAGAGCTACATTCCTATCACCTCTGCTGCATCATCAGAGATCCTGCCACTCAGTTTAAATGCTGCGATGAATTACAGCAACCAGAGTCTTCTGCTCTGTCAGCTCCTTTCTTTCAACTTGAAATCTAGTGATTGGACACAGATACATCATCAGCCTCAAATCCTGGCATCAACTTTGCTACTCCTGCATGAAACAATAACTAGACTTCCTTGCAGTATCAGCTCAGGTCAGAGAATTGTGAATGCATCTGGGATGACCAGAGTGATCATTAAGTCACTTAATTGTTGGGTTTTTTTTAATTTTTTAATTTTTTTTTAAATTTTTTTTAACAAAGCATAGCTGTATGATAAATACATAGTCTATTCTTTACTAGCTCTAGGAAAGGTGCACCAGATCAGGGCTTGTTCCATGCCTCATGACTACTGATTCACTATCCAAACTCTGCACGTCCCTTTGTCCACCCTTAGAGTGTCATGACATCCCCATTTTGCCTGTCTTCCTGAATGAAACTCTGTTGGCTCTCTTCCTTTTTTATCAAGCTGCTCATTGTTTCTGTTGTGCTTCTCAAAGAACTTCTGTATGTATTTCTGCTTTTTTTTCTGTTAGTTCTTTCCTAAATCAGATGCTGTATTCTGTAGTAGTAACACATGCTAGGGACAGCAGAGTGACAGCATGGCCAATACAATTTGTGATGCACTTAGCAGTGTTAGTTGGTGTGACTGGTATCTGCTCCTCCTACAAGCCGCATCAGGCTAGTGACTTTTATTGTTAGTCATTTTATCTTGCAGCTTCTGATTTGTTCCTTGGCTTCTTTGCCATTCTTCTACTTGTGCATCTGATTGATTATTTCTGGCTGCATAAACTGCTTTCCATGAATCTCCTGAATGCCACCAACAGTTTTCTCTTTTATGTCAGGACCCATGTCTACTCGATGAGCCTGTCCTCCAAAGTACCAGTAATTCCTCATGGATTTGTATCACTTGCATGTCTGACTGGGTTCTCAAACCCAGGGGTCTTTAATAGCAGTTCAGACTTGTACTAAACCATCCTGTGTGTCAGCTGGAATCTACGTGGTACCTGGGTCAACTCTGCTCAAAAACCCTTGTTTGTGACAAATGAAACACCTGTTCCTATGTGCAGCAACTCGCCCAGCTTCCAGCTGTCATTGCCCTCTAAACAAGGCATGCGGAACAATAGGAAATAACCTCCTGAATGTGATACCATGTCCTTTACATCTCTATTATTCATTAAATTTTATGATCTATTTAAAAAAAACCTCTAAGTCCTAATGCTAAATATTAAAGCTAACTAAAGCCCTAGACCAAACTCTGAACTGTAGCCATAAACCTGACCCTAAATCTAAATCCCAAAGTAAACCTAACCCAAAATCCTAACCATAAAGTTAACCCCTAAAAAAAACCCTAAACATAACACTAAATCTTAATGCTAACCCTAACCACTAATGCCAGCCCCATAATCCCTAACTCTAACCACCTAACCCCAAATTGTAAACCTAATCCTAAACATAATCCTAAATATAAACCCTAACCCCCCAACCTAACCCTAGTCCCCAACCCTAACCCTAAACTCTAAACCCTAACCCAAACCCTAACTCTATTCCTAAATCTAATCCTAACCACTAAACCTGACCCTAACCCATAGACCTAACTTTGAGCACCTAACCCCGAAAGTTAATCATAAACCTAACCACCTAAATCTAACCCCCAGCCCCGAAACTCTAACCTCATAACCACAACCCTAATCCCAAATACTAAACCTACTGCTAATTCTAACACATAACCCAAACCCCTAACCCTAATAATAAGCCTATCACTAAGCCTAAACCCAAACATAAACATCTAATCCTACCCCTAAACCTAACCGATAAACCTTAACCCTAACCCCAAGCCCTAAATGTTAACCCTAAACCTAACTCTAACCCTTAATACTAACCAAACCCCTTAAACCTAAACCTAATCCCCTTACCCTAAACCTAATCCCATGATCCTAACCCAAAACCCCTAACCATAACTCTTTCTCAAAACCTTAAACCTAACCCAAATCCTATCCCTAACCCCTAACCGTGTCCCTCATCACTAATCCTAACACTTAACATAATCCGTAAATCTAACCCCAACCCTTAACTAAACCTAACCCTAGCGCCTAACATAAACACTAACCACAAAACTTAACCCTAAGGTTAACGCTAATCCTAACCCCTAACCCTGACCATAAACACTAATCCTAGTCCCTGGACCCAAATCCTAAACCCTAACCCAAACTCTCTAAATATAATCACCTAACTCTACCCACATATTCTAATCCCCTAAACCTAATTGCAAAACCCAACCCTAGTCCTAAACCTAATGTTAACTCTAACTCCTAATACTAGGACCTAACCATATCCCCAATGCTAGTCCTAACACCTAAAGCAAACCCTAACTCCTAAACCTAAGGTAAAACCCCTAACTCTAACCTTAACCCCTAATCCTAACCCCTAAACCCTAACCCTAAACTGCTAAATCTAAAACCCTAACTCTAAGCCCCTAACCCTAACCCCCACACCTAACCCTAATCCTAAACTCTAATCCCTAACGCTGACCCTATCCCTAACCTCTATCCCTAAACCCTATCTCTAACGGGCCAATGACCCAGTTTCTTCATTTTCCTGGCTGCTAGCTGCAGCATGGCTTTAATACTTCTACCCCCATAGGCCATGGGACCAGACAAGTAATTAATGTTTGCAAAATGCTCTGAAATCCACAGATGAAGAGACTGTACCAGAGGAAAGAGAAAGGCATATTATGCCTTACCATATCCTATGCCCTAGCCCTCTCTCTTACCCTAATCCTAGCATTCCAGACTGTCTGATGGCTTTTGCCGGTGCCCACAAGGGGCCCCCCTTCCCTCCAGCGTGCCCTAGCGCTTTGGGGTTTGCTTTAGCTTGCAAGGGGCCCTGCTTCTCTCCAGAGTGCCCAAAGCTTTAGCCAGGCTTCGTGGAAGCCTGCAAAGGGACCTTCCTGCCTTCTAGAGTGCTCGGGGCTTTCGCCAGGCTTTGTGAGGTCCTCGAGGGGCCCTGCCTCCCTTCAGAGCACCCCAGGTCTTTCGTTGGGCTTTGCTGATGCCCAGGCAGGCTCTGCTGCCTTCCAGAGTGCCTGACAGCTTTTGCCAGGTTTTGCTGGTGCCCACAAGTGGCTGCCAAGGGAAACGGAGGGCCACCAACAGCTTTCAGTCCTGGTCACTTCTGTGTGGGAGCCCTAGGTGGTGGGTGTGCATTTTGGAGCTGGGCTCTGGTGAGGGGGCAGGCGAGGGTTAGGTGGTAGAGCAAGAGTAGAACCTCAGTGTTGGGGGTGGCTGTGAAAGGGCTGCCTGCCAAAGGGCTGCCAAGGGAAAGTGAGGGCCACCAACAGCTTTCAGTCCTGGCCACTCCTGTGTGAGAGCCAGGCCTGGCAGGTGTTTCAGAGCTGGAATCTGTCTAGGGTGAGGGTCTAGGTAAGTAGTAGTCTTCCTGAACTCAGATTGAAGCCAACAGGAATCTTTCCAATGATTTACAGGGTGCTGGATGGGATCCTACAGAAAACTGGCACGACTTTGAGTTGACAATTCTATTTTGACTAGTGCCTGTCACTTACAGCCCTGCAGATACTTGCACACTTGCTGCTGTTGGAATTCACCAGGTGTTGCTCTTACATGTCAGCCTTCGGCTAACTGCTTTTGCTCACCTTCCTCCTGAAGCCTTTCTGTGATTCACATGCCTCATTTCTCAAATCACCAATAGTTCAGGTTCCTCTGCAAATTAATGTGCTACAGTAGGTGTAAATCACTAGCCCTATCTGTCCCTCTCTTCTTTGCATAATGAATCCTTCTTTGCGTGCTCCTTACCTTCCCCCAAGCAAATCGTTCATTATTCCACACTGGTAAGTGACAAATTTGCTTCTTCCAAAAGGAATTCTTGACTTCTTAGATAATCCTTTTAACACTTTCCTGGTTGCTAACGCTCTCTCACATTGTGCCACTATCTTGCCAGCCTTTCCTCTTTGTTCTTAACGATTCTATGTGTAAATGTAGACTGTGCCACTTGTCAGTCACAGAGAGGGTGTTTCCAAGGAAGTGCTAAATTAGTGTGTGAGCGCTCTTCTTTTCAGCTATGAAATCAGCTCCAGAGCAGAAGACATACTTTTCACCTTCCTCCTGTCCATGTCAGTTGAACATGCAGGTCCACACAGTAAAGGTCTCTTTGACCTGAGGAAACTGTTGCCAACGATTGTCCTGGAACCTCTCCATCAAGTTTTGTTGCAGGCAGAGCTTACAGAAAAAGAAGTTATATGACTAAATGAGAACTGCAGGTCATAACACCATGGCTGACACCTCACTTCAACTCATTCCCTAAATCACAGTCTAATCCTACAGTATCAGTATCGGGTTTCCTCCTCGTCAAACAGAACTCCTGGTGGGTTTCGATCTCCCAAAGTCCCACAGCATTAAATGACATGTTGTTACTGACCTTAACACATGTATTCTGAATTCTTGCCCAAACTGCTGTTTTCTCCACAGACCAGCATTTTCATGTCATTACATGGGAATCCCAGCTTCCATTGTGAAAGACACAAATCTTAGCTTTAAAAGATGTGATTATAAAACAGGACGTACAACATCTCAAAGAAGCAAACTTAACCCCATCTACAATCATGGTAATTTTTAGAAGTCTTCCTATGTTAGGGAACCCAGTAAGTAATTATTAAGCGGGCTAGCAAGGCTGAAGACTGTCTCAATAGTAGTTCCTTTCAGAAAAGCCTATTATACAGATACACTTCTCTACCCCCAATTCCAGTCATCTCTATTGCTTTTGGGGGACAAGGGGAAGGAAGGAGCTATCTAAAGGTCTTTTCCACTGGAGATCAAAAAATGCTAATGCTTTCATATGGAAAGTAGAAATTTAGTACAAACTGCCACCTCAGAGCAGGACATAGGCACATCCTGTATGTGTCTAACACTGGCTTACTCAGGATGAGCCCCATCCCTTCAATCCAGACAATGAAATGTTATTATTTTAGGGATAATCTCTCTGAATCACCTTGGTAGTCAGCTCCTACTAGGGCTACTTTCCAGCAGAGCGGACGCAGCCACTGTGAAACAGTCTGCAGGGAAGCATCTGTCACAGCAAGTCTTTGGAACAGAGAAACAAGTGTTACATGGCTGGTGTGAGATACATCTGGCTGAACCTGCCCAGGGATGGGGAGTGGACTTCTGAAGCCCCTTACAAGGCCTATATGCAAGAGGCAAACCTATCCCAAGAACATGCACTCTGCCAAAGCTATAATTAGGACTATTTCCAGGAGCTTGGGGTCACTTGGTTTTGAATGGAACAGGAGCTCCAGCCATCCACATTCCCAGAGGCCTGCTGCTTCTTTCACTACTAGTGGGTGAGTTATGGAACTGAAAACCACTGGGCCACCTACCTATGTTTGCAGTCAGACACTCCACTGGCAAATGCCAGGATATAACTGAAGAGTTACAGAAATAACTGCATCCAGCAGAGAGATCATAAAAATGAGAGCAGGGATGGCCAGCAGATTTATTATGTCTCAGGAAAATAAAACAACCCCTTCCCTTTATTTTCTTGCTAGTAAATTGAGCATTACAACCAAAGCCATGAATCATTTATCTGCGAACGCCCCCACTGTCTGAGAATGCTGTTGGACTACTCACTTGCTGTGTGCTGGCACTGGGACATACAAACATGTCTTGCAAATCCTGCCCTGTCAAAAAGCTTCCTGGTACCAGTGGGTACATCAATCTGCTACCGAGTAGGATACAGCAAACACTTTCTGCTGTGTGGGAAGGAACAACTTGTAATTTCAACTCTGTAGCTTGCATTGGCTGGCAAGGACAAACAGCAATGAGTTACAATGAATGTAATTCCATCAGTCCAGATACAGAGCCTACACGGCTCCTTCTCCAAGTAGATGTATGCTTCACAGAAAATTGTTGCCAGTGGAAGTAGCCTGAAACACTGACTTGAGGAAGTATTGACTGTAGCCAGCCTATTAATTTGTCACTTTGGAGTTCAGCGCCTGAAAAAAGAAAAGTCATCTTTCAGCCAAGGAACAGTAGAGAAGTTCCAATCAATTCTTCTGTAGACGGTTTTCATTTTCCTTTGTGCACCAGAGGCATAGGAGCAAAATGCATCTGCAAGTTATTATGTGCTGTAAGCAATATAAAACTGTCACAGGAAACCCTCAAATGCTAATATTTTTCCTCTCAAATGGTTTTAAGAGCTGAAAAGTTTTGGGGGACAGATGATATCTAGCATCCGTATCTTCTCACCTCTGCTTTCCACAACACAGCATGCGTGCACTTGCACAGCATACAGCAATGTTATCCTCAAGCCAACAAGAGAAGAGGGCTAGGTTGCACAGGTAGCCCTGTCCAACATTTGCATTGTTTTTGTCTCATTTTCTTTTAAAGACGGTTCATTGGAAAATGTCATCTTTCCTCAATTAACCCTTTCCTGTTTCTTCTCAACTATTAACAGTCCAGCAGTGGATCAATTTGGCCTTCCTTCCTTGGAAATCATTTGACCTGTACAGCAAAGTTTGTTTTGCATAAAACAGTTTCAATCATACAACCACTTGCATCCCCCTTGTGCTTGTGTTGCTAATAAAGGTTTATATTTGGCATGGACAGACAGCATTGAGTTGTTTTATGAGTGTAGACAATCCAGGTTTCTTGTTAGGCCTCAAGAAGGAATTACAGCGGCACTGCAATACCTTTAAGACCCAGCTACCAGATTAGCTCAGCCTGGCCCAACCCTCAGGCAAATAAAATGCTCCAGGCAATTGCAGCTGGAACCTCTGAGGTTCCAGCAGTGGGTCAAGAGATAAAGTACTTCTGTGGAGAACACCTGCCCCACCGAAGTCAAACAACGTTGAGTGGGGCTATGCAGGCACAAGTTGTTGTAGGATTCCACCTGTTTTTGTCAAAGCACACACAGCAGAAGAGCCCCATCGCCTGTGCAGCAGTACCCATACCAGGTTGAGAGAGCCACGACTGAAAACTCAGGTATTACTATTTTCTGTTGCTTATAACCATCCTGCTTCTGTCCCTGGTGGGGGAAGACAGAAGCCACAGAACTGGGGTGGGGGGGACAAGAAAATACACAACCTTAAGTAGAGGAAGAACAGCAGTCTGCGTTCAGGATGAAAGAACAGCATATGCCAAGACACAGGCCTGTTCAGGGACATCACTACAATATAATTTCTGTTGTATGCTTCTGGAAACTGCTCTGCAGAGTCCTGCTCTTCTGTGGTCCCTCTTCATGTCAGTTCCCCCAGTTTGGAAGTGCAAGATTAAAATCAGGTAGCAATAGGGCTAGGTGTTAAGCATCTCAGAATACAGCAAACCCAAACCGTTCAGCCCACCTTTAGGGACATCCGCCTCTCCTCAACTCAGCTGGGACCCAAGAGGAGGTAATAGTAGTAACTGCTACTACTTCACCTGAAGGGAGAATCCTTACTTGTTCTGGTGATCGGGAAGAGCAGCTTTCGGCTTTGGGAAACAAACCTGGAAGGAGCAAGAGCCAATATACTGTGATCTAGTTGACTGATAGCCCCAACAAGACTCATCCTCATTAGGAAAGGACTATGAGACTGATGAGAGCCCAAGGGCTGCAATTTGCCAGAAGCTGTGGCGATTGCCCACTGGGATGGGTGACTGTACATCTCTGAATCATGAGAGCTGACAATTTCTTGATGTTACAGTCCAGAGCTGACAAGCTTCACGACAACTCCTTGCTTTAGGCCATCAGTAGATGGTCCCTATCCCATCAATTCTCCACAGCTGACAAACTCAAGCCCTGCTGCTCTGAAGGCCACTGTTACTAAAGCACTATTATGAGTTAAGAGCTCCTGCCTGAAGGGTCCATTTGTACACAAGCACTTAGTATGACAGGGGAACATTTAAAAACGCTTCTCAGTGAGGTCATTAAAATGGAGAGAAGCTTCCACTGTAGTTACAGAGTCAGAAGACTCAGAGTAGTCTGAGAAGCAAGCTAGCTAGTACAGAGCAGGTCATACCATTTCACTGCTCCATGCTACAACTTTCACTGCTATCAAACAAAGGGGATGGAAGCTGTCCTCTATAAAGCTTATACAAATCTATGGATGGAAAATGCAAAGAAAAGCTAGGGCTTATTATGTAAAGATCCTGCTCTTCTACCACACAGTGCCTTTGACCCAGGGGCAATACACTCCTTTCCTCTGTACAAAGTTCTTTCTCCCTGTTAGGGCTGCCCTTGGATGTTTTGCCGAGTACAGAACAGGTTTTCAACAGCCTACAGGGTCTTTAAATGTTACTGTTTGCTAAAGAGAGATCACTGAATTATATTTGCTTTAATTCAGGCTGCCACAAGGGTGAAGGGACAGCTCCATCCATTATGCACATCTAACAAAACATCACACAATTGAGAGAAGATAATAGATGCAAAACAGCAGGTGAGCCTGCTGCTCCTATCCTAATAAGCTGAGTTAGGCAAGGGGCAAGCTGAGATTGGGAAAAGCAGAACACCAGCAGCAGATGGAAAAGTTCCTGCCTGGGCCTTTGCATACGAGCAGCCTGGGTGAGCAATGGCATTTTCCAGACCCTGCGTACCAGCAAGTGGAACATCACCTCCAGTCCACCTCTTTCAATTGTGCAGGACTCAAAATAGCATGGCACTCTCTACAACAGGGAAGTGTGGCATTTCCACTGCTTGTTATGGAATGTCCAAGCTCTCATGACACCACAGATCCATGGTTAAGACAGAATCCTCTTACTGCTCAGTTCACAGCTGATTTGCTGAGTCACAGCCATCTCTGGGATCACCCTGCCCAAGGAGACAAGCAATGCCTCTTGAGTACAGCTGGTGTTTGCCGGAGCCGTTACCTCTCGACACTTTCTTAGTGCACATTGTGGTTCTTCTCACGTATGTCTCCAGCTCCTCAGAACAGGAGGTGGTTTGTGAGAAACTACTTGGTAGAAGAGCACCAGCAGAGCAAAGGCAAACAATGCCTGGGTCTACTTTAAGAAAATATCTAAATAGGAGAGAAGGCCCTTGCCTGTTCCCTAACTTAGTTCCTTCACCTGCACCATGATCCTGGTAAGAACCCAGAAGTAATCACTACAGCAGTTGTGAGAATAGGCCAAAACAGAGACTAAGCTCAGCTATTCTCTCCACCTATGTCCTCAGTGGTGAATCCTTCACAGTCACCCATAAAGTGCTTTAGCTAGCGAAGAACATGGAAACTGGCAATGGAAGGCCAATGAGCAGGACCCTGGACTCTTGATGTTCTGGTAGCTTCCCCAGCTAAAAGCAAATCCACCCACCACCTTCACTCAAGCCTACAGCCAATCACATCCCTCCACAGAACCTGGCCTGCCTTTCCCTTTGCTGCCTGTTTTTTTCCCATCTTTGTCAAAGCTTCCAGTCTCATCTTAATTAGATGCCCAATTCCAGTCAGAGAAGAGTTTGCGTTGATTAATATTAAAGATGTCAACCTCCACATGACTTGTTATAAGGGATCCTGGATGACAGCGTAGTGGGCAGAGGAGTCTGTTCCAGCAGGGTCCTGACACTGCGAGGGGCTGCTCTGCTCCTGTTTCTCAGGAAAATACAGTGTTTTGTGAATCAGATCTTTGACAGCAGATACATCGCCTCTTTCTACAGAAAAGAGAGACAGACAGTTGTTGGGGATTATCAACAGTATGAAAGCCCTCAAGAAGGTACTTCCTCAAGAAGTACCTGGAACTCTAGTTCCCAGCACATTACCTGCCAGCAGCCCTTCCTCTCTTTTCCTATACATGCTTCACCCTTTCTGCACTCACCCACACCCAGCTGCTGCAGAAGATTCCCAAACTCTGGGTCACAATCCAGGATTTTCAACAGGTTGGTGGACTCCATTCTTTCCAGCTGCACATCCCAGTAGATGTAGATCTTCTGGTTAAAGCTGACATAAACCAGGCAGGGGCTGTTGGTTCCTCCTTTGCATGCATAGAGGCCTGCAGAAAGCAGAAGTGTTGAGATCTGACTACTTCCAAAAGGACAGAGAAAGCGAATAGGCAATTTCTCGTGATGGGGTACCAAAGATGTCAGCAGAAAGCAGCTGGCACCTGGAGTGAGGGGCACAGACACAGACTTGGGTATACGAAGTCCCTTTGAGACAATCCAAGAAAGTCTCTCTAAACTGTTATTAATGCATGGAGCTTGGGGATTTGCAAGCTGCTTCTTGCAGGTCTGAGAGAGGGGACTGAGCAAAGCCAAGGCTCAGGCTGATTCTGTGGGGCTCCTTATCTCCACTTGAGAACAGTTTGGAAGCCTGCAAATTAAAAAAGCATTGAGGAAGACAAGAGACCACTGCAGTACTCCCAAAAAGGACAGGAAAAAACCCTCAAACCATCACAGACAAACCTCAGCATCACCTCCTTTCACCCCTACTTTTCCCAGATGCCACCAGAGGAAAGACTAGCTGAGCCTTCTGTCATATACACACAGGGAAATTATTCCCCACTGCAGATGGGCCAAGGATTCCAAGACTCCCAAAGGGAAGTAGTACCTCTGAGGGAGAAATGCTGTGAGGGCTATCTGTGCAGTCAGACTACCCACCTGCACAGAATGCACTAACATTCTCATCTGCTTGAAATCTGGCAACAGTCCGATTGTGGTCGATGATGTATGTCTGACCATCCCATGCACAGGCGATCACCTCCTCATGCCCATTGCCCTGCAGGAACCACAAGATTGTGTATTAACATAGACATCAACTATTCCCAGAGGCAGTCAAGAATCTTTCCTGCTTGTTCAGAGACAGAACACTAATGTCTGAATAAGATGTCACTTTTGGATGTCTTGTCCAGACATTTTGCACTTGTCCAGTCTTTTTGCACTTGGAGACCATGTGTCTATTCTCTACCATATTCCTTATGTATCATAAGAGCTTGTAGACAATCTGTGTATGAGCAGTGTGCGAAACCATTCAGCTTTGCAATAAGATAAAAGAGCAGCTGGGGGACAAAAAAGTTCATAGCAGGATGCTGGGCTCACTAGGTCAAACAAGGAGACACAACTCAACCTCTTGCAGGTAGACAAACTGACCTGAGTGCAGAATGCACTGGCAGAGTCAGAGCACCCTGAGTGTCATCCTGAGATAATCCTGACTTTTTTCAGCCGAGTCATACTCCCTCTGCCTTTCCTAAATTCATATACACAAAGACATGTTGAGTTTTTGCCTTCATCCCTCCCAGGCCTGTTCACAAGCACTCACAGTAACATCCAGCTTTTCCAGAGCAAACAGCTGGTGATCAACCTGCACAGACCACAGCAGTTTGTCTGCTCCCTCCATGAGTTTCAATGTCCCTGAAGGGAAGAAAAAAAAAAAAAAAAAAGGATTGTCTTGAAAATATTAAAAGGGAGCAAGATGTTTGCTAACTCCTTCAACACTTAGGGTCTGCAGGCAGAAGGTTGGGCCTGTGGTACGGGCTGTGGCTGATAATAGTTAATACAGTCTCAGTTCTGGGAAGGACAGCGGTCCATTATCTTGTCAGTAACTGGGAACAGAGAGGAAAAACAGCAGCAGAACACATCCAATTAGCAGGGCTAAGACAAGGAGAAAACTGCCCAGAATAGGCTTCCAAAGTGCAGTACATCAACAGATCTCACACAAGAAGCAAGTAAACTATTCGCTTCTCACCATGTCCCACAGATCATGTGATCTCAGGACAGCATGTTGACAGGTATCTGCTGAGAGCTGGCTGGCTACCAGCATGGGCATGGCCTCTTGGCTGCTACAACGATACTGGACATTTACCTCACATACCATTTTTCTATCATCCAGAGATACTGGAATGGTACTGGGTGGGGGTGGCTGTGCAAGAGTGGAACATAAACGTGAATCTATCCTCACAGTGTCCTCCAGCCTCAGTAAGGTTCAAGAGTGAACCAGTGAGGCAGGAAGCCTTGCCAGATGCAGAAACTTCAGAGTTCAGGCCCAAAGAATAATCAGTAATTCCCTAGCAGGACATCATTGGGCAGGTGGACATCTGGCCCAAACAGGCTAGGCTACCTATCTGGGAAGAGAGAAGCACAGCATCTTGCCTCCACAGTGTTGGTTTTTGGACAGAAATCCTGCACTCAGCTCATCCAATTCAGTCTTATTGCAGCCTGTCCTATCATTTCTCAGTCAGGGGCACAGCAGAAGAACCTGGCTCCAGGCCTGTGTGAGGTCAGTTCCTCTCTACCAATACTGAAGTTCCAGTATCCATTTCCTTTACTGCTTTTGGAAACAACAAGGACACATCTCTGCTGTGGTTTAGAGACTACTGTCTACATGAATGGCACCGTTGAACTGGCATCTCAGACAGTTGTTTGACCATCAGATAAGCAGACAACTTAGGAGTCCGCAGATCAAAGTTCTAGTTTCACTCTCCATCTCAAGCTTTGTGCCTTTGGGCCAATGAACTAGCTTCTTCATTTTCCTGGCTGCTAGCTGCAGCATGGCTTTAATACTTCTACCCCCATAGGCCATGGGACCAGACAAGTAATTAATGTTTGCAAAATGCTCTGAAATCCACAGATGAAGAGACTGTACCAGAGGAAAGAGAAAGGCAGATATTAGTAACAGATAGAAAACACAACAGGTTTCCTGGAGAGAACAAGCCTGTGCAATCGCAGACCCAATTCAATTAATAATATGTTTCATCATATCCTCATACACAGGCATGTTATCACACACTTGGTTTATGGGGGACTTGCTCAGAGTGACAACTCTTACCTTGGCTCTTGTCTTTGCTTTCATGCCTTCATATAACACATGTCAGCAAAAGGAGTCTTTCAGTCAAATTCTCTTCCCTGACCCAGGAAGCATTTCTGAAGCCCAGCTTCCCCTTCTTTCAAAACCAAAAGCACTGAGCTCCTGGGTGCCCTGCTTTGAATTATGACAGGCCTTGGTCACCCCACAGGCATTTCTTCCAGGATAGTGGTAGGACTTACCATCCAGTGTACAGAGAGCAAAGAGACCTGAGCCACTATTCTCACTGGAACAGCCTGTAAGTGCAGAAAAGAATTACAGGAGTTGATGCTTTTTTATGAGCATTGTGTCCATTTCCTTCCCCCCCCCCAAAAAAAAATAAAATATCCAAACCAAACTGATCCAGCCTGCCTCCTTTTTAGCCCAGCCTTGACACCTTGCTTAACAAATATCTGCAGATTCTTGCAAACAATTGTACTTCATGATGGCTTTTATTTGTAGGGCACCAGCATCTCAAACCCAAGACCTTTGGTTTGCACTGATACAGGCATGTCTGGCTCTGCTGGCTACTCCTATGACTCTGACTGTACCACATATACACTTGCAGGCCCATGGCAGTTCTGGTTTTATTGGACTGCATCACATCCTCTCCAGGCTCCAGAAATGCACAAGCACAGGCAGGGCCATCACAAGGGACAAAGTGACGAACAGGTGAAGCCAAATGAGAATTACAACTGTACCCTCACCACTGTGTCTTTCAAAGATGGAACATGACGTTTGGCTGTTCTGGGAGGGTGCAGGGGAGGGGCGGGGGGGGAAACAAAAAAAAAAAAAAAAAAAAAGAGAAAGAAGTCTTGCCAGAAGGACAAAGCATCAGTCATATTGGCACAAAGACACCTCCATGGCAACTCCTGAATGAGTTTGCAGAGATCACGCTACCAACTCTATTGTTTTCACCACAGCAAAACCGTGCAGAAGCCGTGATCCTCTCCCAGCAAACACTGGTTAGATGCTAGAGAGCCCTTGCTTTATGAGCAGATTAGACTTGTGCCTTCACGTTCATCTACACACTCAGCCCTGTCTTTCCTGGGCTATACTTATACATCTGTGAGTTTCCTGCAAGCAGTATCCTCTCCACAGCCTATATATCACAGTTGTCTGCAGGACAGCAGTGACAAATGTGACTAGCTAAATCTGAAGAGGAAACTCCCCTGATCACCAAGCCGCTTCAGCCCTTCAGGACACTCTCTACCTAGCTACCAGTCAGAAAAGACATGCAAGGTCAGGTTTTGAAAGTGGTACCACACTTGGTGGGAGAGGACTGGAGCTGTATTCAACTACAGCTGCATTTAATCCTTTCAGTGACAATGTAGGAGAGGCACCCACTCCCTGAGGTCTGCACCAACCCAGGAAACCTGGCAGTCAGGGACGAGCCAGCAGAGCTGGAAGCAAATAGACAGTTTCCCCAGAATGATGTAATACTGCAAGCCTACCTCCACTGACCACAGACAACTCCAAGCTACAACACCCTGCACACTCCCAGGACACAGACAACCCTATTTCTGCAGATCAGCTTAAAGCAAACAGTCAGCTGGTTGAATGCTCTATTGCCCCTAGCTGACATTCACCCAGAGTGACTCTGATCCAAAAGATCTGCTGTGTCCCCCTTACAAACTGGCCAGCACAGCACTCTTTAGCTGTTTCATTACTGATGGTCCCACATCAGTGGACTTTTCACAGCCTTCTCATCCTTCATTCTGTGTGCCTTCATTTTTCACTGATACCTTTCATTAGATGCAAAGCTTTGTATGCAGTGAAATAATTGATTTCATGCTCAGTTGACTATGTTGCTCATAGCAGCATCTGAGATACTGAAAACATGACAAGCTTAGGCACTGGGGAAGAAGGGTACTCTGGGGAAATGGAAGACGAGGGGTTTCGGTGGATTGCTCTTCTCCCCCAGCTCTAATTACATTGGACAGCCTAAATTTTCTCAGACAGCACTGCAGGGTGTAATACTTGGACAGAACAAATGCAGCTGCATTCCAGCCAGCTGCAGACAAGAGAAAGTAATCCACACTGGGAATTTTCTGCCTTTTTGTATTTTGCTCACATGCTCCAAGAGAAAGCTGCTTATTCTCCATAGGTACCAAAACAGGGTTCAATGAGTGCACCAGGCACAGGTCAGAGAACAAAGCAGTTACACAAGGGAAGCAGTAGCAGTGTGTAAGAAAAGTCTGGACACAGCAGCAGTGTGTCAGGGCTGAGAGGAGCCAGCAGCTGTGGAGAGTTTAGATACAACAGCTGAACAGAATACATTGGAAGGAAACAGAAATATGGAAGCAGCTCTGGAGGGGTTGGGACTGCACAGGTGAAGGAAGAGCAGGATATAGCTTCGGGAATCAAATGCTGAAAAGTGCCAAAAAAAAAAAAAAAAAATAAAGAGGAGGCTGTGGAAAGGAAGAGATACATCTACAGAATAAGAAACGGGAATAAGCTGCAGCCATGCAAAAGCAAAGATCAAGGACATCTATAGGAGCAAGGCATGGCAGCCACTCAGAATGACTAAATGCAAGCCAGTGAAGGCTGCAGAGAAACTGTTGTGCTAGGTGAAGAGTAAGAGGTACCTAGGGCAGGACAAAAGCTATAAAAAGTTCAAATGCAAATATCCAGCTGTCTTTCTTTGGGAGCTGTCTAACAGAAGCCAAGCTCCCTCTGTTCTTGCAGCTGCCTCAAACTGTTATTTCTCAACCATGGGAAATCTGACTTCACGCTTGACTGACATATTGAAAAACTATCAGGGGCAACTGTTGGGCCAGAGACCCCAAGCTCCTAATGTCTCACCTCGGCCAATGCTACCAATTAGATGAGTGGAAACATTCTTGTTGTGAATCCGTCCAGATGTTTGGTGTAGAATAACATCTCGAATAGGGGCCTCGCTAGGGAAAAGAGAGACAGACATCATGGAAAGGTCACGACGCTTGGGACTGTGCCAGAACAATCTCAAGAGCAGTGTAGTCCAAAGCTCTACAAATCCAGAGATTGATAGTTTGTGCATGAGTCAGCTCTTTAACAGTAAAGACCGAGGAAAAGAATGCATGCCACTCCAGGTATGGAACTCACTAATGTTTAAAACACAAAACCAGAATGATTTGATGCATCAGAAAACCAGAAAGAGCTGAAGGAAAAAAGTCAGTAAAACATGTATTCCAATCAAGAAAAAAAAAAAAAAAAAGGAATTTTTTTATCATTACTGTCACATAAGCCTGGATACTTTTCACTCAGGAAGTGTCTGCCTGGGGTTGAACAGGTTGGTCAGAGATCATGTCTGGGCCTGGCTTCTGACTAGGAGGGGACTGTTCCACTAAGGTCTCCAAGGGACTAGCCTAGCTCCCCTGCTGCTGCAGTTTTCTGGCTCTGCCTTAAAGTCTCACAGAACATCACAGAAGCACCTGAATTCCCCACAAGGGTCCCTCCAGTGCCAAGGGTAATAATCTCACTGCTCATCCTGATTGCTCTGGTTGTGATTTACAGCACTGGCTGCCAGGGGTCTCATTAGTAAAACCTCCAACTACGTCACTTGGAAGAAACGAGTGAATGAACCCAAAGTGTCATCCTGGGCTTCAGGCTAAGTGGGCTTGGCCCAGCCTTTCAGTTGCTACCCTTCCCACCATTAGAGAGGTCACCAGATACTACTGTTTCTCTGGAGATCTAGGTCACTCATTTCCCTGCCTTACCCCCCCAGTACTGCCCCCCTCAGTAAGCTGGTTTTGCCACTCTGCTTTGTGATAGAAGCATGAAGAGTGTTCATGGAAGCTTGGATGCAGGTGGGCTTAAGTCATGAACTCCCAGCACCACAGCAGGTCACTGAAGCAGAACCTCCTCATCTACCCCATGCAGTAATGCTCTTCACCTGCTTTGGGCAGAGTTCTCTCTTCCCTCTGTCATGGCCTGCTGCTCAGAGTCCCAAGTGCACAGCAGAATGGCATAACCGCAGCCTGGCTGAGACACCATCATCTCTGGTGAGCCATCAGGGCCTGGGTTCACAGACAGGCTGTCCACCTATACTGGCAGAGGAAAAACATGGATAGAGTCAAACTGAGAGCTTTAAACACCTCAGAAAGGTTCACTGTGCTCCTTGTACCTAAACTTGAATATGCCAGATCTTCTGACAGAGCTGAGCAGGAGCTGAACAAATTCAGCTAGAAGCAAAACATCCAAGCTACAGTAAAAAGGTTGTTTCCCTACCAAAAGCCACTTGAGAACACACCAGTATTTTCCACTAATGCTCTCTAGTTGGGTGAAAGCAACTGACTGTTTCCCAGACCAACCCACCAGCTGCTCTGCAAGTATAGGACAACCACTGGGTCAATCTTTTCAAGCCATCAATATGACAATTGCTTTGTTCATAGGACTGAGATTTTGTGCTTCTTCCCTTGGGAGAGCCACCTCTTGAAGACTATAGGACAAGTTCTGCTCTGAACAATCTGTTTCCTTACCTGACCTTCTAGCAGCCATTTCTTCAACAGGAGCAGCTGCCCAGAGACATGGTCTGAATTCTCCGACAAGTCCTCCCAGCGGAAGGCACGCACCACCCTGTCAGTGTAACCCACCACCAACTCACACTTCCCATCTCCATCTGCAGGGAATACATGACAACAGATGGGCTCTCTCAGGCTTTCATAGCCCCAAGACCCCCAACATTCAGAAACCACCGTGCTGGTTTCCACCAGGTGGCATCCCTGAGGATCCCAATCCTGTAATTAGAACTTGCACCTCAGGAAAATTCCTGAAGCTCTTGCTTCTCTCCTCCATGACTTGGCTGTGGTTTGTTAGAACACCTGTTTCAGCAAGACAGTAATTACCTTCTGTGAATCCCACACACTTTCTCTCTCTCTCTCCCTCACCACCTCATACCCACAAACTCCCTCACACTGCAGTCCCACACCAGCTTCCCAGCTCACCAATGTCACTGATCAGCATGACCTTGGTGTTGGCAGGAATGTGCTGCTTGAACACTGGCTTCTGCTCTTCTACTGCTGCCAACTCATGGTGGCCTGAAGCATCTGGGTGTTTTGAAGTTGGAGAAGTCAGGTCAAAAAGATGAAACCAGCCTTCTGCACTTACTGCCACCACGAGATTCTAAGAGGGAAGAGAAAAACCTTTTGATTTTTCCTCTTTTAGTAACTGCAGAAGCTGTCCCACAGCAGGGTGAGGAAAGATTATGAGGGCAGATCCACTGAGATCAAGGATTGCTATGAAGGGAACACGAGAAGGTTTTTGGCCAGCATACAAACTACTCAGGTACTGCAGGGTCCAAACTTCTTGTTCATCCTTGTCAGACTAGAATATCAAGCTGATGTGTGCATGCAATTGCCAAACAATGTGTGGTTTTCTCAATGCTCAGTTCAGCTCTGCTCCCCACTGGAGCATGCATAGCTACAGTATTTTAGGCAGGGTGCCTAAACTGGGGCTTTTGGATCCAGTGGTCCTGATTTAACCCCCTGGAATAGCAATCCAGCAAAAGGAGTAGTATTAGACCCAGTGGAATTTGCTTGGGAGTCTAGACTATTCTGTGGCTCAGTCTTGTTTAGATGACCTTAAACACATGCAGCCAAGTGGCAGAAGGGCCATGACCCACAGCAGGGACCAGCACAGAGCAGGGCAAAAGCCACTGAGGAAAAGGAGCAACCCTCAAACCACCAAAGTCTTGTGGTGCTCACACAGGGAGACATGCAAATCAGTAGTGCTTTCTGAAGACAGGGTGGATTTCCTTGCTCACTAAGCCCTGTATATGGCTCACAGACAGATGCAGGTTATATGTAAACAAAATAACAGTTTTAAAACGGTAGTGCTAAAACTGTATGAGCAAGGGCAGATCCTGGAGAGAAAGTACCTGCAACCTGTCCTCCTCCACACTCAGGACATGACATGACCCTAATCTCCTAAGCACCTCCCACATGCCTTACAGACGTGGCTGGGAAGAGTTTGGCTGCTCTCACCTTTCCTTTGTTGCATACATCTCCCACGCCAACACATGTGAGCTGCAAGAGAAAAGGCAGCCATACATGAGAGAAGGCAACGCAAAATAGTACTTTGGGATAAGACTCTGCCCTACCCCCTCCTCTCTCATAAACCACCTATTGAACTCTAAAACAGCCTTTCCAAGGAGAGAGAGAGGAAAGTCAGGGACAGAAACACATCTGCCACACAACCACCCTGGGGCAAAATCCACAGTGCACAGGAGCAGAGCCAAGGTGGGACAGAAGCCCAGTTCCTGTGTTTGTTCAGCACTATGCTCATCACTTCTCACTCATGGGGCTAGCTGTGGGCAAAAGCAGGGTCTTGCAAAACTATGTGAAAGGCATCAGAACCAGTTCTGGCTGCCATTCCCCTCTAACCTACATATTCCTAGGCAGTAGTCAAGGACAGCTGACTGCACATACACCAAAAGGCCCAACCATTTAAAAATTTTGTCAAGAACCAACCATTCCTTGGCAAGATCGCACAGCCCAGGGTTTGCTGTCATCATTCTTGTAAACATAGAGTTTCCCGTTGGTGTCTCCCACCACCAGCTCATTCAGCTGTATAAGAGAATTGGGTTAGTAAGAAGAAAGTTACAATTGCAGTAACAGTATTCCCACACAGCAATAATTACAGAATTCTCTCTAAAAATAACTCTGTAGGAAGAAGCAGCAAAGCAAAACAAGAGTTAAAAAGACAGAATCAATAGAAAAGGTCTGGGAAAAAATAAAAGCCCTATTTTTACTCTTGCAGATAGAAGAGGTGGAGAGTGGCTCCTCAGAGCAACATCCCATTATCCACTGCTTCTCTAGCCACAGTTTCATAGCTGCATCACTGACTGCTTTAACTTTCCCCTCTGCTAATCAGCACCACTCCCCACACCCCCCACATCTTCCATCCTTCAGCCTAGACTGACTTGACCTTTCTTGAACCACCTGATGAAGATGGTGGCAATGAGGAAAATGCAATCATCCAGAAAGAGGTTGCAAGAACACTTACAATAGATTTACACTGGATGTTCAATCTCACTGAGGAAGGGGTAAAGATTTTTCAGAATGGTGATTATTTTTTTAAAGATGACTGCTAAAAATCACCAACCACCCCAGCTGATGAGCCTACTCCTACTATCCCATCTTCTGCATCACACCTCTGTGTATTTAAACTGTGTACATTTCATAACTCCCTGCACATGTTACCCCACGTAACACAGCTTCTCATGGTAAAATCTGTTTTATCAGCTACTGCATAGCTAGCCATGCCACTTTTCAGAATAGCAGGATAGGGCTGTAATAAAATTTTACTGTTGAGGAGAAGGGAGAGTTTACATGTATCTGGTTAAGCTAATATCTTCCTAGTTACCAACAGATCAGAGCCATCAGAAACAACCATTTGTGGGGCTGACAGCGACATTCCCAATGCACACCCACCCATCATATAGGTCAAGATACATTCACACTTGGCTCTACCCTGTTTGCGACCCACCGTGCCCCAGCAAAGCATTTCCCCACACGTCCCCACCACACCGCCACGACAGGAGAGGGTCCCTCAACCCCCCGACTAGCTACACATCATCCAGGGCCCATCCCACGGGTGCCGAGCACGCCTGACGGCGGCGGAAGCACTGACCAGCTGCGGCCCAGCACCACCGAAACGCTCCGTCGGCAAAGGACCCCTGGGAGCCAACTGGCCCAACCCCTGCGCCTCCGACATCGCTCAAGCGCCCGCAGGCTCCGAGTCCCCCCGAGGGCGGAAGCCCCACCGCCTCCTCCCGGCACCTGCTCTGGCACCGCACCA